>NW_009594809.1:0-28509 GCF_000690535.1 Cariama cristata
CGTGATGGAGTGCCCTGTGGCCCCCGCCGTGGATGGCGGGGGGGGACGGGGACGGGACTTGAGCGGGTCTGTCTGCAGAGGGTGATTCCTTCCTTGGTTTTATGGAAGTAACGTTAAACCAGGAACCTGTGCGTCTTTCGCTCTTCAGAGAGAATTTTCAAACGGTGCTTCGGATCTCTCACTTACTGGCACCTCCTGAGGGCGCGGCGTGAACGCGATTGTGTAATAAGGGTAAAAAGTCGGTATTGATGTTCTGGCTGCCTGTTACGTATTCCAGCTTTAATTCTAGTGTCGTTTTTCTGTAGTTCCATATAATTCCCGCTAACTTTCAAATTCGCTAACCAGAGCAATTTCATAGCAAACGTGAAGTTGGCATACCATTTTGGATTTCCAGCATGAGCTAGCATTAATGCTGGCTGTATGAAAACAGTTTCACATCAGCCTGGGACAATTTTTTTGCTTTTTCAAAGATCACATACAAAAGATGTAGAAAGGAGGCAAATTTGTACAGAGAACAGCTGACACTATTCAGTGCTTTACTTATCTCCAAAAGTATTGGTCAAAAAATTCAAAACTTTTTTCCTGTTTTTTTTTTATTTGCTTTACTTCAGCTGGCTGAAGAAGAAGGTAACTGGATCTTGTTTGTTTTCCTGATGGATAGTATTAAAAAGTGTTTTGCATAAATGTGCCTGTTTATTTCTCTTCCCTTCAGTGTGCAGTGTTTGCTATGATCATGATTGTACAGCTCTATATTTACACTTACAAAGATTTAAGGCTTATTTTGAAATATATAGCTATGAATTCTAAGTAATGATTAGGTGAGGAAATGGAGATGGCCAGTGAAAAAGAGGGGCATGATCAGGAGGAAAGCACTCAGTATTATGAATCAGTATTGCCTGGATTTGATAAACTGGGATGAGAGCAGCTGTAATGATTGTTGCTGAATGTCTGCCCAGGCCAACAGAACCTCTGAGAGGAGCAGATGTTTGGAGAAGAAAGCTTCCACAGAACAGCCCTGCTTCCTCTCCATACCTCTTCCTAGCTTCCCGCAGGCTGAGGCTTAGGGACTTCCCGAGCTACAGCTTGGTGGCTTGGATTTTTTTGGTGTGTGGGTTTTTTGTTGTTTGTTGTTGTGTGGTTTGTGTGTTTTTCCCCATTCCTCTCCACATGTTTTTCTTCTATGGACTCTGTTTTGCTTTTGAACAACTAAGCCGGAGATGGTTGGAGAGTAGAATGGATGAAATGGGGTTCATGGAAAGGAAGAAATGTGAGAAAAGCCTTTCAAAATTTACAAGAAGAGAAGGGCTGGGGGAAGTGACATACCTGCCTAAACAATAGATACCATCAGTTTGTTCTCTGGGTAGGTTTGATAATAAATGGAGAAGTAATAAAAATTTGAAGTAAAGTCCTTTGTCAGTGAATTTTGGAAAACAAAATTGTTTACCTTACTAATTCAATGTTCTAATACCATGATTTAGAAAGGGGAAAACAGCTAGGTTGGGGTATGCATATTTAATATTATGTTTGCATTTTCTTACTCTTCCTGGTTTGTTTTCTTAACTTGTAGGAAAAAAAATTCTAATGTTTAAGGAAGAGACATAGTAGAATTTAATATTTTAGGTGTCATTTTAAGTGTCAAATGCATAGTTTAAAAGGAAAATCTCTTCTGGTAGTCTGAGAAGAGGAACAATAAAGAAAACAAATCCTGACTTTATGAATGTTGTTTTCTCAAACAGCCTCTACTTGCCTTGATTACATACTCTTAATTCACTTTTTTCCAAGACCAAATTAAAATAGTTATTGTTAAAAAAAGGCAAATATTATAAGAATATGTGATTTTGAGTTCTTAGATATATCCTCTGAAGCTCTTGAATATACATCACTTGAGTTTGTAGGTAGCGTGCTGGATTAAAACCTTGCATCTTCCGTATTTGTAACAACCAACATCATCTGCTGTTAAGTTTTTGATTCCTTTAAATTGGGAGACTGTCTTGCTTTCATTGTAGTCTTGTCTGCTTAAGTGTCTGCAGTTCCAGTGCGTCCTTTCCTTCTCTATTAAGCGGTGATTGGAATAAACGGGTAGTGGGTTAGTAATAGTGCAGGGGCTCTTGTCTTACTTTGTTCATTTTGTACGCAACTGTGATGTGTTTTTTGTTGTATGCGTGTACACAGAAACAATATTCTCACAAGGTAGCAGCACAAGTGATACAGTGAATCCTAGTTTTTCCTTAATTACTCTTAATGTTGTTTAACTTCCTGTGAACTCTGGAAGCTATTCAGTCAGTTGTGAAGTGGTGTTTTGGGGAGAGCCTAGGAAGTGTTGAGCCTGCTATAGGATTGAGGCAATGAAGAATGGGATCTCCTTTTAGTTGTGCTGACAGGGATCATACTGTGGTCTTTGGGTTATTTCAGGTCATGGCACGGTCAACTTTGCTAATTGTCTGTAAAAGTTATCCTTCTGAGTCCCGGTGAGGCAGTTATTGTATTGAAGTATAATACTAAGGTTAGGCTTTATTCTGAACAAAAAGTAAGGTGTTGTGATAGAATGACTGTGGACACTTAACTTTTTTTTTGTTTTTAACTTGGGAAGCAGCCAAAAGGCATCACCAAATATCTTTATTTTCTTTTGTCTGAGCAAACTTTACCTGTCTCTGATGGGTTTTGTTACCAAAATCTGTCATCTTGTCTAATATGTATTGTTTTTACTTCCACAGTTTAATATTTCAAAACAAACTTAATGTTTTTGTAACAGGTTGTTATAATGCGTTCTAGTATGTGGTAAACTATTGAACTTCTCAAACTCCTGAGTTCTCTTATGCCCTGTTGTCATGACTAGGTCTTAGTGATTCTTAGCATAGCATTGAATACCTCTTTGACATCACAACATGTTCTTGATCCCTTTTTTTTAAAAAAAATTAAAGTATAATTATATTATGATGATACAGAGTTCTGACTTCCCAGTATCTTGTACTGTATTAACTATGTGGGTTTTCTAATTTGGTTTCATCAGACTGGCAGATGGGACCAGCCACAGGTTGATGGTGCACTTCCAACTAAGAGATTGTTAGAGCTTACTGTTGTTTTGGTTATAGAAGGATAAAACTATTGAACGTCGCTTAAAATGAGTGTCAAAAACAAGTAGCTAGCCAAAACTTAACATTTTGGGCAGGTACTGTCCACATCACTGTATAGAGTGACATTGTATAGAAGTAGTTAGTTTTACATCTCTTGTTTTTCAGGTATCTTCTTGATTATATGTAGTTCAAGCAGTGAACTACTTTCAGGCATAGTAAAAAGAAATTCCAACTTCCATGATCTCTGAAACAGCAGAGCTAAAAACTGATATTCATTAAGCAAAGTAAACTTTTGTTTTCCCTCCTCTCTTGGAATGCATTAGTGGTAGAACTTTATGGGTTTGGCTGAAGCTTTAGTAAATATTTCTCAGCCCTTTGGAAAAAGAATTGTGGTCAGTATTCCTAAAGACAAAATGACAAAGGCAAGTTAAAATTCTATAACAAGACGCCTACAGACCATGATAGAATGAGTTTGGGATTTTTACGTAATCTTTTTGGTGTCAGACTGGCATTAAAAGTTAGTGTTCCACTGATCTTCCTTGCCTTTTTCCACTAGTAGGCCATTTTGAAAGAAGTAACTAGGCCCTTATTTCCAACTGAAAGCATGGAAGTCAGTAGTCAACTAATGAGAAAAGAACTGATTTCATTTGATGGTGAGTAGATATGTAATTTCTCTGAAGAGCCGTCTCCCTTTTCTTTTTTCAATGCCTGAGGAAAGATAGTCTCTGAAGTGCTGTGCTCAGAAAAGATTTCAGGAGTACTGTTACAGACTTCAGTAGCGTGGAGGAAGGCTCTTCTATAGCCACAAAAATATGCTTGCTTCAGGTTACACTGTAAGTGCTTGTGAGGACAAGTCATGGGTATACTAAGGAAATTGGTGGGCAAAATTAAATGTTACTGTGAGACCACAGATGTTGGCATGGATTGTGTTAAAAGAACTGACTATTGATGTATGCATCTGTGTTTAGATCTGCTGTGTTTACTGAACAGCTTGGACAGCTTTACTGTGTGGAAATTACTAAATCAGTTACACTTCTCACTTCTAAAACTTTTACCTTTTATTTCTTGTTCTCTGTCAGCAGCTGCGGGTTGCAATGAATTTGTAGCTCACAAGTGAAGCTGGTTACCAGTCAGTCATTTAGAAACTGGTTTACTACTTTGAATTTGAATGTAATTGAGAGAAAGTTGACCTTTTAGCTGATCATGTAAAGGAGAGTAATATGCTGAAGGTAGGGTCTTACTAACGTCTGTCACCTAATTTGTTTAAAATTCTAGTAAGTAATTAATAAAGTTTCAAGTGTTACCATATTCCATAAGGACATGCATATGTTCTATTTCTCCATCAAGTCTCGTTTGTTACGTCCCTTTGGAAAGGGAGCCATGCACAACTTGGTAAATGGGAGGTGAGCATTTTGGTTCTAGGCTGTAGATTGTGGCATAAGTTTATCTCATCTCTATAAACAAGGAGAGTTACATGTAGAAAATACTTGGGCTGCCAGTACCTACAAACAACGGTATGGTATGTTTTTATGTTGTCAGGTACTGGATCCTTTTAAACTTACCAATTTAATTCCTTGCAAATGTTCTATAATTTTTAAATGAAGAGTTGTGTTAAAAACATTGATTTTAATTAAGGCTCAGTGAACATTTAAAAATGACTAACTTGTTTCTCACTTCCAAAGTATGGACCTAAGGCTGTTAAGTAAATTTAACTGCATTTATATACTTGTCTGTGTTTGTTTTTGCGCTAATGTAGTTCAGATGCTAGTCCTGGCTCCTTTCCAGGAGGAAGTTGGCTAAAAGCAACATTAAGGAAGCTAGGCTTTGGGGAATGAATAGGAAAGTAAAATTTGTGGAAGGGAGCTTTAATGATAAACATATGTGTCTTTCAGTGTGTGTTGCTTTTTTGTAAATGGCTGCTGATACTTGAACTCCAGGGAAATGATCGAGTTGCATTTTATTTAAAAAAAAAAAATAAAATCTTCCAATCTAGTACATGAACAAACTGACTTTGCAGGAGTTGTTCTTTATTTTAGCTGATTAACTTGATTATTCCCTCTGTTTTGCTAGCCAAGGGGATGATCCTTCAAGTATACATTTGTGTATCTTGGCGTGCTGAACCTCAAATACAAAGATGTTTTCCAAACCCAGGTCTAAGAGAACAAAGAAACAAAGGAAGTTCTCTGTTAAAGGTTGTTACTGTAGTCCTTCAGTATTTTCTCTTGCAGCTCTGAGGAGCTCTCAGCCATCTTCTGTACAAAAGTGCTGTATCTAATTCTTTTCCCCTTGAAAGAAGGTCTCTATGGTTTCCTGAAGGTTGTTACATTCCTATGTCAGATTTGAAACTTGTTTGATAAAGGACCGTTTTTAGATGGACAGGAGATAGTGTCTGCAAAAGCACTGTGGTTTGTCTTGGCTAACATACTGGGACAGTGCTTGACAGGTTGTAAACCACACTGGACTTCAGAGGTAATTAAAAACCTGGAATTGTTCTTGGAAATGAATAGAATTCAGTGCAATTTGATTGAAATGTCATTCATATGACTTTGAGCAATGGTGTTTCAACCTTTAGTGGATCACTACATTTCTGATGAGGTACCCTCTTAAAACACCGTATGTATTAGATTGCTATGTTGTGTATGTGAACTTGCAGCTTCAAACTTCTTCTTTCAGATGTTTTGGGACCATCAAAACCCCAACATCTTAGAGTCTGAAGATTACTTTTAAAGAATGTGTATTTGATAAATGATACTACAGAAAGCTTTCTGATGGCTTAAGATTAACACAAAATGAAATGTTAAGACTGCTTTACTCTTTGTATCAGAAAGACTTGGAGACCTAGTGAGGATCAAGTGCGATGGAAGCTGCTGAATGCTAGCCACGATATTCCTGACTATTATTAAGTGATATTAGAAGAGAAATCAGGGATGTGAGAATAAATCAGGACTGTTTCCTCAGACTTCAGCAGAAATCAGTTATATGAATTTGTAGTGTAAAGGATATAAATGAAACTTATAGTGAAGCCATGTTTGAGCCCTAAATGAGGATTTTTAGCTTGTCAGGAAGCATGATAACAGGCTGATTCACCAGCTACCTCTCCTGCATATGTCATTTGGCTGAGTCAGTTTAATTTCATTCTTCAGATACTAGAATGCTATTAACTATTTTGAACCAAGCAGGAGACTGTGTCCATGGAATGCTATATAACTGGCTTCAAAACCACATATATAATTTCAGCGCCAATTATGTGAGACTTCTTTTTATATGTGAATAGTATGAAGATTCCTGTATTCTGGAAGTTCCCATCTCTTTCTCTCTTCAGGAAGAAAAGAAAGAGTAGGGAGCATATAATATATACAGTAGTGTTTGTGTGAGGCTTGGAGTTATTTCTACTTTATCACATGATAAGAATAGTTGAGGTAGTATTTTGCATAATCAAGATAACTAACTTTATTACAGATTTTCCTCAGGGAAATGCAGAATATAGGTATTAGGCTAATTGAATGTGTACTGTGAAATACCTTTTTAAAAGAAATCTAAATAGATTTTTTTGAAAAACAAATATTGTCTGTCTGGCAAATGCAAAAATATGTGGTGGTAACATTTTTGGGCTTGCTGTAAGGTGCTGCACAGTATCTTGGGATTCTCAGGGAAAAGAATTTATGTAATTGTATGTAATGTGGGATGCTGCGGTCTACCTTCAGCTAGCCTTACTTAAAGTATTTCATATGCTGCTCCACTGCAGTATTCCTTTGAGTAACTCAAAAATGTAAACACAGTGTTGTACTTTGTCTTGGTACTAAAGCGCTGTAATCAGCAGCAGATTAAAAATACTAAACATAAAGCTGAGATACATATGATGTGCAGTTTATATGTGCCATTTAAAATACTGAATGTTATATATCTGTCTGTGATATCAATATAAACATTTATTATCTTTGCAGTAGCTTAAATTACATGGCAGGTCTGTGCCTTGCCTAGTGACTTACCAGATGGATGAGAATTGCTGGTAGTTCTGTTTTGCTCACTGGAAACTGCAGCACAGTAGAAGGTATTTAGTAGTTAAGTCCTGTCCCTCTCATCTTTTTGAAGATCAGTATTTTCAAACTCAAAATTCACACATTTATTTAGGAGGTATCTATGTGGTCTTAGGCAGGCAGATGCAAATGAACTCTTGCTGTGCTCTTGGTCTGTTGGCAAACTGGGAGCAATGTAGCTGTTAGTATGGCTTGGAGCCTGAATGAATATACCTGGTTTGGAGCTGGATGATGCCTTCTCAGTTCCGTATGTCCTCCTGCAAAGGGTAAAGAAAGTGTACCCATGCCTGCTTGTCTCCAGACCTGGCCATCTTCAGTGGAAAGTGTTGGTGTCCCTGGCAGTGGGCCAGGAGCAGCATTTGTGTTCAAAGTCTGATTAATTGACAGATTCTTGAGTGAGATCCCTCTGGGGAGAAAAAAGCACGCTTTTAAAATGGCTTGACTCTGTTTTTGATCGCACATTAATAATAATTAATGATAGCTTGATCATCCTGATGGTGCTCTCCATGATTTGGCGTGCTTCCCAGGCAATGTAGGTTACCTTTTATACTCTTCAAATGTGACTTGAATTTCAGCATCTGAAAAATGCTGGAAATAAAAAGGAAGCCATTTCTCTTTGCATGGTTGAAAAACTGGCTGAGGTGAGCTGAGCAAAGAATACTGTCAACTGGGGACTTCCAGCCTGAGCTGATTAGCTGAAGGGATGGAGAGCTTGCATAGATGTGGCAAGTACTGGGACTTGGGCAGCAACGTCTGGCCTTGAGCTGGCTGCTGCCCGTCATGCAGGGTGTAGGGCAGGAGGGTGCCAGGCAGGGCGGCTTCCCAAGCTGAGTGCTTCAGCGGTAAGGTAAGGCAAGGCAGAACGGAGGGGAGGTAGCGTAGGTGTGTATGCTTAGTGAGGGGCTGATGGCAAAGGCAAAAAGTCCTATCTTGTGTAGTTAGATTTATCTCTGTGACCTAGCAAAGATTTTGGGATGGGCACTGTGGTGTATCTGGCTGTCCTTGGTACTGCTACAAACAGCTGAACACCTGACTATGATCTCTCTTCCACAATAATGAAGAGTAGCAAAGGGAAGGACACTTCATAACTGAAGTGCAGAGCATCACTGTTGTAGCCAAAAGGACACTGCTGCAGGCCTGCAGAAATATCACTGGTTAAATAATAGGCAGTTTTTAAAATAAACTTTTGTTTAGGAAAGCCTTGACAAGACTCTGTCCAAAAAATACAAAGAAGAGATTAAAGGTTTAACGATACTGGCTTTCTTGAATCCTTGCAGAACACTGTGTTAAGCAAACCCACATCCCTAAAGCAGGGAGGTATTAAACCAAATGCTCATACAGATTTTCTTGTGTTTCCTGGAGTTGGTGATACCCGGTGAAAGTACCTGCCAACATTCATATTGATTTTTTTTTCTCATTGGTGTAACTAAAGGCAGAAGGACTAATTTCAACAACTTGATAGCTCTGTGATTTTTAGTTGGGGGAGCCCCAGTTTCTCTGAAGGGGCTAGAGTGAAACCTTTAGCTCTTTCCTTTCTGCTGTCAGGGGAAAGAGGTACATATCTCTTGGGAGTCTGTAGGATTCATTTCTGTACTACATGCGTATATTGTCATAGTAGTGAGAGTCAGTAGGATTCACTTCTATATTACATGTATGTATTACCTTAGTAGTGGGACACAGATTTCTTGTCACCGGGATTGTCAGCAGAAAGGTGGGAAGTAGCAGTGGCCTGTGGTTTAGCGATGGCTAAGTATGACTACCCTATTAGATGGAAACGTGTTCATAGAGTTGGAAAGCTTATGACGCATAGCAGAGATTACCATTCTTTTAATAAAGAATTAAAGAGAGTTGGAAGGGCAAGTGTAGGAGCACTGTGCACATGTTGATAGAAATACTGGTGTGTTGCTCCTAGGAAGATTTTTCTCATTTTCAAATTCCAGTGACCTGTTTTCTGGAAGGCCTTAAGTCACTTGTCAAAGAATAACTCTATGAAATCCTCTGTCACTGAATATAAATTTTGAAATTAACATAGATGAAATGATGAGATACGGAAAACCTGTTACTCTGCCCTATTTAGGGAAATGGATAATGAACTGATAGTTAAATGCCTTCATGTCTAGGTCCAGGAGTCTTCACTGGTGGTGACAATTTAAGAGAGCTGGTTTTAGATTTTTAGGAAACCCTGGAAAAGCCTGGCAAAAGGACTTAGAGTTGACTAGTTAGCTATTAGATCAGAATTTTTTTTCTTAATTTAGCTGGGCCCTGGGTGACTGCTGTAGCTATTTTTCCCTAAATGAATTCTTCATGTGTTTTTGATACAAACTTCACTGTGAGCCTTTTGATCTTCAAACATTTGCATTTTGCAGCTGTGCTTTTGCTTGCTATATTTCTTAATGCTTTCAGGTAGTTGACTAGGAATATTTTTGGGGGCATTAATTCTCTGAATACATTCTAGTGAAACTCTGAGCTGCTTTTAGAAACAGTAATATTATTAGACTCGTCGTTCCAATTTAACTGCTGTCTTACATGGTTTTCTTGACCATACTTTTTCTTGGTAATCGTCACATAATTGGCTTCTGCAAACCTTTGCATTAATTTTTAATGCCTAGTGATGTGTTGGTGAATGAGTGTTAGTAAGACTCTTGATTTCTGTCCCCTACTCCCTGCTTCAGCTATCTTAATGTGGCGTATGAACCTCATAATGTATAAGCCAGACACAGCTAGGATTTGCTTTTTTGCCTGAAGTCTTCCTAGTTACTTGACTTTGTAAAGAGATAAAAACTGATCATGTACTTTCTCTTCCTGTTTCTCTAGCATAGGGTGTTACTCAAATTCACTGCTGGGTGACACTTAAAACCAGCTGCATATGGCAGTCATTTTTGCTGTGGTGTTAAGATTGGCCCTGTTTCTGCCAGCCTTTATTTTTTGAATAGTTGCATTACTTGTCGTATTTTAAGCAATTTAAAGCCTTTGAGAAAATAATCAGTCTTAAGTGAGGTGTACGAGTGACCTTTATCATAATGCTATTTTATTCAAAGTGAAACAGCAATAATTTATCCTTTCATAGCAACAGAGAATAAAGAGTATTGACTGAGTGAAATATTAATGCATGTGTTAAACTTAAGATTTTGAAACCTCTAGCAATTTTTATTCCTTTCTTGTATAAAAGATGGTGTCAAATGCTTGTATTGGAAGTGATTTTTTCAAAGACTGTCTTTAAAAGATCATGTGGTGTGTTTGTTTTTTTTTTTTTTAAAGAAACCCCATATTGATATACCTGAGCTTTCCTGTCCAACAGTGACATAACAGACTGGAACCTTTCTGATGCTTACATTGGGATCTTACTATTCCCACCAGTGGTTTGTATCCCTGCATCTAAAGATTTCTAGCAAAATCTGCTGGAGTTCCCGGAATGAATCTTAAGCATGTGGAAATAGGAAACCTCTTCACAGTCCTCTAGGAGAGCTCTGAAGTGTCCTGTTGCTGGTGGAGAGGAAGTGGGGAGATTGAGTACCACTATTTTGTGATTGACCTGTAGTGTTCCTCTTGTTTTCTAAAAGCATTCTGTGTGTTTCTTTCAATGTGATCTGAAAATAAAATACTGGTGCATTTGATTCACAAAAAAGTTCATTGTAGAGTTGTATATAAGTAAAAGCTTCTGCTTTAGCAACCGGTCACTCAGTCTATATACTGTGTGTCAGATAAATGCACAGTGTACTGGGATGGAGTTACTTTTTCCAGGTGAAGTTCTGTTTTAATAAGATTCTGTTAGAGGATCTTGGGAAGGGATCTTTTCCTGTAGCTCAGTGTCTTTAGTATCTTAGCAATTATTGTATATTTTGTATACATAATTATTGTGTATACAATATTTATATATGTGTGTATATAATTAATGTATAGACAATAATCACAATTATTGTATATCTGTACTGCAGAATTGTTTGTGACAACCATTGAGCAATTCAGTGTTTTGAGGAAGTCAGCAAAGGTCAAAATAAATAATTGCCAGCAGGACTGCTTCAAAGGAAGTTCCTCTTCAACCTTGGTTTTGAAGAGTTTTAACCTTTTTCTAGGCAGCTAGCTCTTTCTGTAAGGTGCATCTCTATTTTCTCTAAGCTGGGCCAGTGAAGAATTGAACTCTCTGAATCACTGTAGGTCAAAGCCTCTTACTTTTTTTCAGTTGCTGGAGGAAGCTCTAGTGAGGGGTTCATTAGAAAATACCTCCAGGGGCTGCTGTTCTTTCTTCTCTAGTGACCGATGGATCTGTTGGGCTGCATTACCCCATAACACTGGTCAAGAAGTAGCAGCAGATTATGATCAACCTCAGTTAACATCCTCATTCCTGGACCCGCAGTTTCCCTGACTGACTGCTCAGAGCTCCCTTCTGTTCTGGTAGCACCTCTCGCTTTTCCTCCAGGACCCCTCCCAAACCCCAGACTTGTCCAGGCGCTGGCAGTGGCATCTGGGGTCAAGGACACTTGGTGTAGGGGTGACCTGAAGAGAAAGTGAGGTCGGAGAAGAGCTGACGGATGAGGCCTTAACGTAAGACATTCAGGAGCTGTTGTAGATTCATGGGCATAAATTCTTTGACTGTTTTCTGCACACTGGCAGATGCTAGAGGATCTTTTGCTTTGGTGTAGATTAGAAACATGATGCCCTTGCTTCTCTGTCCTGCCACTGTGGGGATTAGTGAAGGTGAGCAGTGGTTGGGCTGGAGTGTTTACGCTTGTATACTTGTACTGCTCAGCATCAATCAGTCAAGTAGTTTCTGTATCTATTTTTCTACAGTTTCTGTGCCATTATTAGTTTATCAAAATGTTTTAAAATAAGCTTTTGTTTCTATTTATTTTTGTAATGGGAAGTCTGAGCTGATCCTGGATCCTGTGGTATTTCTGTACTGCAGAAATGAGCTCTGTGAGTATATGTTGGAAATTCCTCTGAGTCTTTCTTTGTGGATTAGCAGTATACTTGCATGTTACTACTTCTCTAATATTGTATTGCTCTTGATGCTTGTGTTGCTTCTGACAGCCTTGGGTGTTCTGGAAAAAAAAAATAATCTCAATGTCACTTCATGCATATTGTATATCTTTTCCTTTGTTCAGTGCAGCAGGTTTACTGAAAAAAGGTATTAAAAAAAGAAAACTAATGCATCCTCTTCTTTTTGTCATCACAGGTGGCGACAGACAAGGTTGCAGGAAAGCTGAGCTCTACTCTCTCATGGGTGAAGAACACTGTGTCACACACCGTCAGTCAAATGGCCAGTCAGGTGGCAAGTCCATCTGCCTCATTACACACTACATCCTCCTCTACCACTCTGTCTACACCTGCATTATCACCATCCTCACCAACACAGCTGAGTCCAGATGACTTAGAATTACTCGCTAAACTTGAGGAACAGAACAGGTGAATGGAAAACTTTTTGGTCTTCAAAGTACAGCAATGAGACTAAAATTGGTTTATTGCAATTTCAGCATAGAGGCTGTTAAAGGGAGGTTAGGTAAAACTTCATGGCACGTTTCAATTTCAAGGTCCCAAGGTTTAAGAACTTATGTTCTTGTGCTATGGTTTTACAAGTTCTGTTTTTGCGGAACTCTCAAAGGTGTTTTTCTCTCCTGGATTTACAGGGGTGTTTATAGCTGCCTCTAATCCTAAGAAATTACACTGGAGCCATGTGACTTTTTTTTTTTTTTCAGTATCCAATTTAAAATAGAGTATCTCAGGGATGAGACTTTCATATAACTTCCTCGCCTTCTTAGATCAAAACTATAATTTCTATTAGATTTTTGAAGTCTTAAAGATTTCTGAATTCTATTTTCTCTATTTTTTTTTCCATTTTTACCTAGTTCTTGCTTTCCACTATATAAGCTGCTATGTTTAGAGGTGGAACAGTGTTCAGTCATCTTCCTGCTGTTACACTAATGGTGGCAGATGCATAATGCCTTAATTTTGTGAAAAGTAAATTCCTAATCAGTCCTTTCTGTTCTTCTTGGCTTTTTTGTTGTTGTATAGTAAGCAACTATTCGTGGCAGCCTTTCTATGAGTGTATATTTATCTGCATCATCTGCAGTTCAAGATCCAACTTTCAGTTGGATCAGTTGCTCTTGACGTGCATGGTGATTGCACATTGGCAATCTCACT
Organism: Cariama cristata; assembly: GCF_000690535.1. Classification (NCBI taxonomy): domain Eukaryota; kingdom Metazoa; phylum Chordata; class Aves; order Cariamiformes; family Cariamidae; genus Cariama; species Cariama cristata. The sequence continues at coordinate 13,250 of NW_009594809.1, forward strand.
AAGAAATAAAATTGGACTGTATGATTTCTTAATGGTGAATTTCCAGAACTCATACTTACTTGCACTTTCGAGGCAGGACTTTTAAGTCATCTGGCCTCTTGCAAAATGTGGTTATATTTGACAAGTACATTTCAGTAGTTCATGAGAGGTTGACCGTAAAGGAGAACTTGAGCTCTGAATAGGTTTTAGACTTAGCGGATAGCTGCAGGGCTTTGAAACCTACTGAAGATTGCTATCCCTTGTGCTGTAGTGCAGTGCAGAGTCTGATAGTTCAGGCTCTGTTCCAGCCTCTGCTAGCGTGCTGGACTTTGTACTGAGGCAGTTGAGGTACTCCTTTTTTGTGTGTTTTTTTCTTTTAAACTCTGATTCAGTTATAAGGGTAGTACCTTTCAGTAGAGGAAAAGAGTAACTGGGAGGAGGAGGGGCTAATGCCATTGTGTCACCTGGCATGTCTTCTCTCATGTTCGTGTTCTGCAGCCTAATAGCAATACAACTTACAGGGAATTTGTTATATCTGTCTAGTTCTTGATTGAGAATGACAGGCAGCTTCTAGAACCACCTCATCCTCTTCTTGTGGTTTATGAGATTGTCTGTCCTTCAGAGATAAACTATATGTAATTTTTGCTGTGCAAATGAAAATTTATCAAAAGAAGAAAACAATGAGTTAAATAGAATGCTTTTAAGAAAGCTAGTTTGCACTTAATCTGAGATGTTCTGCTCTGTTCATGACTAAGTGACTAAGTTTTATTTGAAAAGCAGTGTCACCTGTTCTTTGGACTGCTTATCTGTGTTGGAGCGTAATGTCATCTCATTAAGCCCTGCAGTTAGACTAACTTGCTTATTGAAAGAGTGCGAGCTTGGGCTTGCTAGGCTTTCTTTTTCAAGTCAGCTTCCTTCGTTTAGTAAATAAGCTAGCAAATCTTGTCTGGTTTTATTTAATTTTATCCAGACCTGTTGTTCAATCCCACATTAGTCTTGTGTGTGAATTCTAATTAGAGGCTGTCCTATCATGTGTACCTTTTCTCATGAGATACTACACTTCAATGCAGAAACTTGATGCTCTTATGCTGGGTGCACTGTAGTTTCGGAACAGTTTGAATCTGTGTTTTAGCACAGTGGCACTTTGTTGACAAGCAATTGTACTCTGAACACAGGGAACTATTCTTGTTTCTGCTTGCTGGAAGAATTGCTGGTGATGGATGTTTTTAAAGGTTTCCTTTTCATTGTTGGCTTTTATGTCAATAAGGAGAGTATGGATTAGTTAGAGCTAGAAATGGAAAGAACTGAAATTGTTTCAAGCTATGTCTTGTGGCATTCTGTAATCCAGTTATGCTGAAAGTCCCCTCAGAATAATGAGGTGGCTCGGTCCAGAGTCCTGGTGGAGCTGTTTGGTGTTAGTAAATCATTTATAAAGTTTTAGGTGAAAGAAAACAGTGACTAAACAGCACAGAACTTGCTACTTACTGTAAAAAGAACATCCCGTTTTCAAATCTAAGGACAATGAGTTTATCCAGGTAAGGCCAAATTACAGAAACTTATCATAACTTCTATAGAAAGCAGTGAAAACGGAAAGTGACTAGTTAGGACCTTGTTTTTATAATTGTAATGTTTATTCTGTGCTTGTTTTTCCTCTGATTACTTTGAATTTGATCTTTAGGCACTGTCTCAGATTGAGAGGAGTTCCAAACTGTAAATTTTCGTTATGGTTCAGTATAGGCCAGGTCTCTAAACATTAAAAATGGATTCTCCCCTCCCTCCCCACCCCCCTCAAGATTTTCTGCATTCCATTAATATGAAGTAAATTAAAATTGGTTTTGAAAAAGCTTGATCTTTTTTTTACTCCAAAAGCATTACTATTTAACCCTTTCCCAAACAGAGTTCTGCTGCAGAGACTGTATTTGTTGTCTTCATGAAATAAATTACTTTTTTCCCCTAACTTCCATAAACAGCAGCAGGTGAAAGCTGGGAACAGGGAAAGCTAGTATAAATATCTCTATCATAGCAGAGAGCTTAAAAATTGTAGATATGCTGAGTTATATTGTACCTGAGATTGTACACAAAACTCAGGTTGTAATTTATTAAGTATCTAAAACCTAACCTGACCCTGCTGAAATGCTGGAGAGGTTAGCTTTTGTGCAGGTACATTGAGAAGTTATTCAATCAGATCACTCTGAGTTACAGACATTGGAATTCTTGGAAGTTAAAGCACAAAGGAAACTCCTGATATAGCAAAACGTTTTTCAAGTTAGTCTGAATTCTTGCTCTTCCCTAACATGTGGTCTAAAAATTTTCCCCCTGAGTATTGGGGTGAGTATTAGTTAAGGATCAACAGGGCATGCCTTTTTGCCCAGAATCCCCAGCTCCTTGCAAAACTGATGGCCATAGCAACCAGCTAACAGGAAGTCTCTTCAGCTGTCCAGCACTTGGCACATCCTTATGTATACCTTGCTGCCTGATGACCCCAGAAGTTCTCACATCTGAATGCCATGCTTTAATTACACATTCATTAGCTATACTAACTGCTTTTATTGCCTTGTCCTCGTTCTTTAGGTCTGTGATTTTTCCCATGCATTTATAAAACACCACGTTGATTTGTGAAAAGTTGTCAGCAAATCTGAGGTGTGTTAAAATTTTTCCAGACTTGAATTATTCTGTCTGTATTTACACTATCCATTAAAAAAAAAGTGTAATCAGGTCAACTTTTAGGAGGCTAGTTTTTTTCTTTTCTTTAAAATTATTGTCTATTTTGTAGTACTTTGACATTTGACACTATTGTTGGGGATATTTAACTTCCTTATATTCTGTTTGCCAGTCTAATGTACAACAACTATGGGTTTTTTTGTTGTTAGTAAAATCAAAGCCCTTTTGCTGGTACTTATGCCTCAAAACAAAACTTGGGCATCTTCCCTGTAGGGCTATTAATCTCCAATTGATGAATGATTAAAAGTGTTGGACTTGTGATGCTTCTGTACTTTCTCTAATTTGATCCTTTTATGTATTAAGGTGTAGTCTATGAGACCACAAAACACTTGTTTTAAAAAATTTCACTTCTCTTAGTGTTGTTGATGCACAGTGTGACATTTTTATCTGTTTCTTAAAATACTGTAATGTGAGCTGTTCTTCTGTCTGCAGAATTACTTGTGATCTCAAGAAGAAACAGTAACATTGGCCAGTTCTTCTTTTCAAATTTAGTACAAATGGATGTTGGAAAAACTGTTCCACTGGACCTTTGGGTGCTTTCTTTGTAAAGACGTTGGAAGAACTGCCTTCTAAGGAAACAATTAATAGCATGTGATTAGAAGAACTTGAATTGGGTTTTTGTGCGTTTTCTTTGCAGACTCTTGGAAACAGATAGCAAATCCTTGCGATCAGTAAATGGGTCAAGAAGAAATAGTGGATCTTCTCTTGTATCTAGTTCATCAGCTTCTAGCAATCTCAGCCATCTTGAAGAAGATGCATGGATCCTGTGGGGGAGGATAGTGAATGAATGGGAAGATGTACGGAAAAAGAAAGAAAAGCAAGTTAAGGTAGTAATTGGACACTATTTTTTTAGGATATATTTGTAATGTGTTATAAGTGATACTGATTTATCTTCCTGTTGGTTTTTTTTTTTTCTTTAAACAAATATGTCATAGAAGCTTCCAGTTGAATCTATTCCATCCCTAAGCTGTAGTGCTTTCTATGTAACCAGACTTTGGTAACAGCTTTGCCCTCCAAATGTCTCTTATTGAAAACTAGATGCATTTACTGTGTCTTGAATACTAAAGCTTTCAGTCTCCTTCTAATGAGAGATTCCCATGAGTATAGGGAAGATTTGCTTCATGTTTTTAAAATGGAATTACTGAAAACCTGCTTAAGGGCATCTGATAGCTGCATACTATGAGTATTGTCCCAACTGTCTTTTTAAAGCATTCTTATTAGAAGAGCTGATAATTCCACTGTATGAGGCTCTGAGTTTAGTTTTTTGTGCATGCCAAGTGTGTTGACCCCAGGGATGGCCTTAAGCAGACGAACACATAGTTTCTAAATTCCGAGTGGATCGGACAAACTCTGACCAGTGTGTGTCCAGTCTGGCTTAGTTGTGGGCATGTACAGTAGTGGAATTCAGTTACACTTTAAATTCAAACTAAGAAGCATTGAGGGCATTTGAATGTATCCATGTTTCGGAGGCAGCAAGTACAGCAGCGTGGGATTTTCTTGTTTGTAGGCAGGTCCGTTCTGCTTTGGTTCTTTCTTGGCTCTAGTCTGTAGTTTTATGTGCAGAATACAAATTTCAAGGTCTTTTCAGCAGTTTGGAATGTGCGTGTATGAATAGGTTGTGGGAAGGCAGAACAATGGGCTAAAGTAAAGTATCTTTTATGTGAAGCAGTTGTGAAGACAGAACATGAGAGAGGAAAAAAGGGAAGAAAATGAATTCAAGACTTCCTCCTTGCATAGGGAAAGCAGTTTCTGGAAAGGTATTCCCAAAAGGCCTTGAAAAGAAGGCCACATGAACCTGGCAAGAGAAAGGAGAAGTGAGTAAGAAGTAATAAGTAGATCTGGTGGGATAGCATTCATTTGAACTGCTTGCATTCGAACACTTTAAAGTGTCGCAAGTATCACTTGTTTTTACAGCTGGCCAAGTATAATTTGGGGAGTATTTGACTAACTTTCAGTAAATATTTAATTATATTGCTAGTGAGTTTTCCTTTGGTTAAATAATTCTCAATATTTTTTTCTTTGGTTTTGTTTTGTTTGTCGAAAGTCAGCCTAAACTGTGTCATTCTGCATTTACGATGGAATACCAGAACGTCCATACCCAATTCCTGATTATGCCAGTAGGTACGACTTTAGCAGCATAGGTATCTTTTTGTCTTGGCTGTAAAACTGGTCTTAAGTTATTAGATGTCTGGTAAGTTTGTTTAAGTTTGACATAGGTGTATATACCTTCCTACAGGTGATTTGTTCTATCCTTATGTCTCTTGATCCACTTCAGAGCTCGCTTCCTGTTTATGGAGGGATTCTGAAGGATGACTTAAGTCCTAATTTTCAATGTGTATAATACTGTGTAGAATGACATCATTTTAGTGCTGCTTAGCAGGTGCATTTTCCTGCTGTTCCCTTAGGAATGTTGGCGGGAGTAACCCTGTTACTCTGTCAAGCAGGTGCATGGTAACTTAAAGCAAGAAACCAGTTGCTACTTCTTCGTTATTAGTAGCCCCTGAGGCTTTAGATGACTGATCTACAATCTGATAATGTGTTGTTGACAAATGGTAGCTAGAGACAGGTGTGGAAAGCTGGTGTGTTAGGGTTGCTGTCTTGGAAATCTTTTAGGAAATAACACAGGGTGTCATAGTTGTGTTGTAAACGGGACAAACAGTTGGAGTGGCATTACTAGGATGGTTCTGAAGCAGGCTGGAGATCTTGGGGATGTTAGAAAATTGAGGTCAGTGATGCAAAACTACTGCAGTGGAGTTCAAGCTTAACAAAAACAAAACTTGAAAGCAAGATCTCTTTAAAAGTTATCGTTGTTGCATTAATTAATCTGAATGTTTGGAGAAGTATTTGGAACAAACAGGAAAAACAAGAAGCTTTGCAGAATAGGAAATTACTCTGACTTCAGAATACACACTAGTGAAAGAAACAATCCTTTAGGAGACAGAATACTTGATAACAGTTCTTAATGTACAAGAATTATTAAAGGAACTCTCTTGTCTTGAAGAGACAATCTTCTAGGTCAGACTGATCCTAGTTGCAGAAAGTACTGCTGAGACTGTAGACTTTCTGAATCATACTTTTTTTCCTCAGTTTTCAGATCAAGCAACAAGACTACTTGCAGCTTGTGCTTTCTGAAAAGACAAGTATCAGGTTCTTAGATCTATTGATCTGAGAAGGTTTGAATGGTATAATACCTAGATGATTTTTTTTAAGGAAGATAAAGTAAATATAGTTAATTCAGTAGTTGTAAACTTAATGTTTTCTCAGTCCAGTGTCTGAAACTACATTTAAATATTTTCTTAAAAGAGAACTTGGAAATACTGGCACACCGGAGAAATTAGACACAACTTGTCAAGTTTGTCAAATGACTTGTGATAGTAGTAATTTTTTTGTTGTTGTTTCAATTGTCTGTGCTACAGTTAGTTCCACATTTTATCATTTACGTGTCTTGGAAATAATTTTTAATTGGTTATTTCTTACATCTCAATCACTTCAAATATAATTAAGGGTGTTACATTCAGTCATCTTTTATGAAATATAAAAATAACTGTATTAAATTTGGGCTAATGGGAATTCTTGTTTAAAATTTACTTGAATATTCAGTTTTTCTAGTAGCTTACTATGAATAGGGGACTACTTTCATTAGCTAATTTAGCCACTAAAAATGATTCAGTCTCCTTACTTTTAGCTAACAATTTATCACACTAAAATTGAGATTTACACATTATAAACTGTATAATTGGTTTGTGACATGATATAAACATGTTCTGAAGTTGTGAGGAACTTAATTTGAAGTGTTTTGTTCTTTAGGCTTATGTTTATATTTTCAGGAAATATAAATGAATTTGTGTCTTGTGCTTTAGGAGCTTGTTCGAAAAGGGATACCTCATCATTTCAGAGCAATTGTTTGGCAACTCTTATGCAGTGCTCAAAGCATGCCAATTAAGGATCAGTATTCAGAGCTTTTGAAAATGACATCTCCTTGTGAGAAATTAATAAGAAGGGACATTGCTAGAACATATCCTGAGCATGATTTTTTTAAAGAAAAAGACAGCCTTGGACAGGAGGTCTTGTTCAATGTAATGAAGGTAAGTCAGTATTTCAGCCCTTGAAAATACATTAGCAAGAAAGTGCACAAAAGTCTGGAAAATAATTTGCCTTGTATATAGTGAACTTGCAGCAGTTTCATGTGTTTAAGTTTAAAAAACTTACTCTACTTGATGGTGGAATGGTTTAACAAATTACATTCCAGTTTCAAAGATAGCTTTCAAATACAGTATTCTTATAGATTATGGTTTTACTTTATATGAGATTTAAAAAACCTACTAAGTTTGCATTAAAAGAAAGTCACATGCTAACTGCTGATTGTATAATGGAATAGAGTATGCTATGAAGTAAACTAAACAATGTTGATCAAGACAAGAACGTTGTAAATGAAAACTAGCATTCAGTTTTCAAGTGTTTCCGAACCCACAAGTGGTAGTGGCAAATGGCAGGTACAAGGTAATGTGCAGTTGTTACAGTGCCCAAGCACAAAATGAGAATGCCACCATAAAATTAAGTTTGCATTATTTTATCTTCATTGTACTAGAGCTTAAATTTTGAAAGACAGATTATTTTTTTTTTCCATACAACATAGTTTCAACAAAAAAGTTGGCAGGTAACCAAGTCCTAGTAACTTCCAGAACTCTAAACTGAAGATGTGACGTGCATGGAGATCACCACATTTCCTCCACCTGTAAATAAAACTGCAGCAGATAATTTTTCTGAAAAGAACCATTGTTTCTTTGTCTGGTCTGTCTCATGTAAAAGTAGTAACCTTGTGCAGTTTGTATGCCAGCTGTCTCTGTTATCTTTTGGCAAATTCTTGTAGTTGAAAACTGCATGTTTGTTTGTTTGTTTTTTAAAGATATGCCTTAATTTTAGCTTTGTAGGCTATCAGAGAGCAGAGTTCATACCCCTTTGTAGCAGCAGGTAGCAACCAGAATATCTGACTAAAACTTCTGAATAGGATGTCTGTCCTTGCGGGATTTGGGAGGGGAAGAGTAAGTTATTAGCAAAACAACAGCGTGGACTATGATTAATTTTTATTGATAATGAGGTTTTAATTGTTGAGAGTCTTAAAACTTTATTTCACAGGCTTATTCTTTGGTGGATCGTGAGGTTGGATACTGTCAAGGAAGCGCTTTTATAGTTGGATTACTGCTTATGCAGGTAAACATGATATTAAAAATATATGAACCTTTAAAATCCCCGCTAGAATGCATAATATATCATGACGGTTTATTGGGAGTTTTTATAATAGTTTTCCTTCATCGTTTTGTTACAATGGAATTGTCAAGGGCAGCTGTTCACTCTGCAAATCAAATGAGATTTATTCTTTGTGGTTCTATTTGCCAAGAAGATACTATCTTTGAGTGGGAGAATACATTCATTTCTCAGAGCTAAGGTAGGATTGCAAGCTATTTTAGTGAATGTTGTTTCAACTATTAACGAACTCATCATTGCAGTTCTATTACACTGAATGTCCTCAGAGTTCAAATGGAACTTCACAGTTGATTTGATAATCCTAAAGCTGCCTTTGTGTTACTGCCTTTTGTTTTATGAGGAATCATAGAATGGTTTGAGTTGGAAGGGACCTTAAAGATGATCTAGTTCCAACCCCTCTGCCATGGGCAGGGACACCTTCCACTAGACCAGGTTGCTCAGAGCCTTGTCCAACCTGGCCTACAAAGTAGGGTATATTATTAAGAAACTTGCAGGCCTCTGCTTCAGTTTAGAAATCACTTGATAGAATTCGATGTATACAAAAGTTCATTACAGTAATTGGTTATAAATCTCTTGAAAACAAAACAAAAAACCCACAAACAAACCAAAAAACCTGCAAACAAACCAACAACCAAAGAAAAACCCCTGGAAAAGCAAAACCAAAAAACCCCCACCCCATGTGTGCATACACACAAAAAACCATAAACGCTCCCAGGCACTTACTCTGATATATCCTCACGCTTGTCCAGAGTTTTTACTGTGCTTTTTTATTTTTAATGTAGATGCCAGAAGAAGAGGCATTCTGTGTCTTTGTTAAATTAATGCAAGATTACAGACTACGAGAACTCTTTAAACCAAGCATGGCTGAACTGGGCCTTTGTATGTACCAGTTTGAATGCATGATACAGGTACATACAAAATCTATCAAACTTTCTCTTCAGTAACTATTAATAAGGAACTTGCGAATTACGATTCAAGAGCAGGCATGTCTGTTGGCTAATAGGCTGTTCTCTTGACAGCAGCTAGTTTCAGAACTTCAGAAGTAAATGCATGTGGCTGTGTGGTCTACTCTTTTAACCTTTGGCAGACAGTGGCTGGCTTTAAACACTGAAGCATGAGGATTTGTATTGGTACTGTTTAAGCAAATGAATGTCTAGTTCTGTTTGGATTGAAGATTCTGAAAGTCGTCTTCATGGTCAATTTATAGCTATTTTAAAAGATGGGAACTGGGAGATACCCTCATACGTAGAATTAAAATTGTGTCCAGATTTGGGACATAGAACACTTTCAGGCTGATAGACAGATATGTTTGTGTTTGGTGATCCAGTTCCTAACATGATGATTGGGGTGGGATGTCACATAGCAAGTAAGACATAGGTCTCTGTCCATACCCTAGATCTTTCTAACTCTTTTTTTGTAGCCCACTTTAGATGTGACTTGGGGATTTACGGGCTTGTGACTTGCTATTAGGATCAGAAAGTGTTTTTTGTAATCTGTGCTTTGCAGGGTAGAAGTGCTGTAGGGCGTTCTATACTGGGACGTCTGTTGCATGATTCTTGATAACGATGAGTGATAGCTTCCCTAGTTCTGTATTATGAAGCTGCTATCTGTACTAAATATCAATTATTTTCTTCTTTTATTCAAAACTTGTCAAAAACATAACCACAATAAAACTACCAGTAGAAGCTTAACGTATTTTTTTTTCCTTCCTCTTCTTTTCCAGGAGCATCTTCCAGAGCTTTATGTGCACTTTCAGTCTCAGAGTTTCCACACTTCTATGTATGCGTCGTCATGGTTTTTAACTATATTCCTTACAACTTTTCCACTACCAATTGCAACGAGAATATTTGATATCTTTATGTCTGAGGTAACTACTCAATACTCGCATGTTCTATTTCAAGAGTAGCTGTTAAAAGCAGTTATTTATGTAGTGGTATAAATCTCATTACGATGGGCAAATCTCAGATAGTCTTGCTTTTTAGTCCTTATGCTTATCAGATTATTTTGTAGGGGAAGATGTCTGTGTATGTAGTTTGTCAAGGAAGAGCAACTAAATCTTTGAATGTAGATTCTGTATGCAACTTTGTACTCTAAGCCTATTGAAGAGTTACGAGATCTGTCAGTCCTGGATGCAATGCAATAGCATTGTGTACAAGAGGGCCATCATTTTCTCAGTATTATAGTAAACTTGGTGTAGAAAGTAATGCTGCTTTCAGGCCAAAGTCAGAGCTGCATGGGGTTATGCAGGCCAAGAAGAGAGAGTGTTGGCATCTCTTATTGTCCAGAGTAACCAAAGAAACTTAAGGAATTATTCAGCGTCACTATCACGAAGACACCAAAGTTGTGCTTATGATTAGAGCTTTGCGTGGTTGTAACTGGTAACAAACCAAAGCTTATGGCCCGTTTATGCTCTTTCTCTGCAATCATCTTTTAGGAGATAGTAAGTCAAAGGTGGATCTTTTTAGTTTACACTCAAGAATGTCTGAGTGAGATGTTCTCTTGTATCTGTTTAAATAGTTTAACTGCATTGTACCATGTCTGAAATTAAAATGGCTTTTTTGCGAAGTACCTGGGGTTTTTGTACTAGATATACTTAAAATATTTGATAAAGCTGACATAGAGCATACCTGTCACTCAGGAGTTTTTTTTTACCTCAGCACTAGCCTCTCTGAGGGGAAGGTCTGGCATCAGGACAAATAGCTGGGCTACTTGTCCTTGAGACAAAATAGGAAACCCAGAACCAATTTGTCGAGAGACTTTTCAGTAGCCCTTTTGCTTGTCTGAGAAACTGGGTAAGATTTCCAACATTAGTAAGCAGTAGAATCGTTCTGTACTGTTGACAGTGCCATGAATAATTGTTGGATATTTCTTAACTTCTGTTTTCAGGGTTTAGAGATAGTATTTCGAGTAGGTTTAGCAGTACTTCAGATGAACCAAGCCGAATTACTGCAACTTGACATGGAAGGAATGTTACAGGTAAATTAAGGTTATAATAATTGTAAGAGGTGTCTGAAATGTATAATGTGCGTGTGTGTGTGCATTTCCTTGCAGCTGTTAATTATATGTAATCTTGTGCTCTGATTGCTTTTAGCACTTTCAAAAGGTCATTCCACATCAGTTTGACAGTGGTCCAGACAAATTAATCCAAGCATCTTACCAAGTCAAATACAATGCAAAAAAGATGAAAAAGTAGGTATAACATTTTGAGAAAATAGATTATACTGTTGCTAAGAGCTACTGTTTGTTCATCTTTAAAAGTAGTTATTCCGTATTTAATTTTGAATGTCCATCTTTAAATTTTTTGGTGTTTTATACTATAAACAGCTAAAACTGAAGTTCTCTCTGCAAGAAAATTCTTCTAAAGCAGTATTTGCGATTTTTCTTAAATACAACAAAGATATATCTCATTTATAAAAATAACCTAAAAAACTTTTGAAGAAAGCTGCAAGTTATGGGGAATTACAGCACTTCTGTAAACAGGGTCTGAATAGAAAAAGCAGTGTGTGGGGTGTGGGTTTTTTTGGGGGGGGCAGGGAGGAATGGGTGTGTGTTTGGTTTTTGAGAGTGAAATAGGCAAAGGAGTTAAACTTTATGATCTAGCCTAAATTCTTCCTACTTTAGTTCTTAGGAAAAGTATTCACAGTGCTGAAGAGTGCATGTATGGTCAAGATTAGTGCTGTTTAAAATATAAATTAATGAAACTTTCTAATACCATTGATAATTGTAAAATAACTTTCATTTGGGGTTTGAAATCCTGAGTATAATACTACTGGTTTTTTAAGGTTAGTTGCATGTCTTCTCTTTTCTGCCTTTGGTAAATTATGTTTTGCTAAGCCAAGCTGCACATACTGTGCTTTTGCAGGGTTAAGTTTGGTGATGCTCCCATTGGTTGTAGTGTATTGTACGTTCACTGCTCTTGCGCTGCAGATTGTGCGAGGGTTTTTCAATTGAATTTGCCAGTCCTTCTGTCGGAGCCTATGGTCAGTGCTGTAGAGTGAGCAGTCTTCTCTGAAACAGAAGTAGTAACAAAGCTTTCAGGAAAAATGTTTTCTCTGAAAGCCAGTATAAGTGTATGTAGTTCCTACCATGGTATCCTACCATTCCAAGTCTAAACTGCCTTGGTTGCCTTTTGTAGAGGCATTATTTATCTCGGCTTGTTTTTTCTTGTTGCCACCTTTTTCAAATGGGACAATTTCATAGTTTGCTGGAGAGAGGCCAAAATTGCTTTATATGTTTAAGATATTTGTCTCAAATCTCTTTGCATCTTTCTGTCTTCCAGGCTTTCCAAGCTCTGTTTTCTTTTGGAATTTCTGTTGAATTGGTTATTGTATAATGAGGTTGAATGGTTATTACAGAGTAGCTCCCAATCGTTACTGCTGTAAAGGTATACAAGTAAGCACCTGCTCTTCAGAGTGCTGGTTCAGCTGTTCATATCAACAGAAGTCTCTGTGTTTAAATTCAATGTCCAGTCTAAATATTTACAGGAGTGCATTTCAAGTGGCCACTTAAACAGAGGAAGTATCAATAATCTATATCTCTATTCTACTGTTGTTTCTTAGGTATTACACCAACAAGTAAATTATCTGCAATTTTTCTAATCATAATTTACTATTTTTAATTTTTAGGTTGGAAAAGGAATACACTACAATCAAGACAAAAGAAATGGAAGAACAAGTTGAAATTAAAGTAAGAGAGCCTCAACAAATTTATTTACGGATCAGTTTAATTCCTAGATGTGGGTTTACATATTTGATCTGTGTATGTAGCAGGACATGTAATTGACGTCCCCAAATTCTTTTCTTTCAGCATTTGTATTTGGGATGTCTGTTCATAATGGACATTTTTTGGAAGTTATTTTGAAAATATTGAGTCTTCTGGTGGACATTTAAAGAAAAATCTTTGATGGAGACCTGCTGTATCTATTTCTCATTATTTTCAGATGGCATTTATAATTTATCAGAGGTTCCAAATATGCTAGTTTAGATGCAGGTGTCCCACACAGGACATTTATAAGACACATGTTAAGACAGAGTTTATTGGAATGCACTTGAGTGGCTTATCATTGATTTTTGAGATCTTGATTTTTCTTATGTGCTGGACCCAAGATTGAGTGTTTTCTGTCTGCAGTAGCTTTTTCCTTTGGAGCTTCTGCAATTGATACATAACGCAGAAAAAACGCCACCCTCCGGGTGTAGTTTGTTTCCATTTTACTAACTGACCTAATTTCTGTATGTACTTAATCACTGCATCTTTTTTCTTTTAGGACATAAATAGGATTTTGCTGCTTTTTTTTTTGCCTTTTCACACTTTTTTCACAGTGTGGTGTTTGATCTGGATTTCCTTCCTTATGTCATGTTTTTAGCCAGTTCCATAAGAAAAAGACAGTGGGAAAAATGATGGACAAGTGTACTATATAAATCTTCGTAGAGAGAGCGAGGTACAGCCTTCCTTCTTCTTGTCCACTGCTAGTCATTGTGCCTTTCAATATCAGTTTCTAAGGCATCAGTTCTTTAGAAAAATTCAGTGACATGCACCTGGGAGCATTAAGATGTTCCAAGCTTTTTCAGGCGTTTTTTTGTTTTTGTAACAGGCAGCAAGGCAGTTAGCAGCATTAGGAACTGCTGTAATTGTATCTGAAATCAGAAGATTTGCAGGACTCAAATGACAGCTCTCTGCAGAATAGGACAGAATAAAAGCATTTAAAAGTCAACTGTAACTTTAGATTCCAATATTTTAACTTATTTCAAATCCTTCCCTGCTTCCTTCTTCCCCAGAAACCCGACCCACACAACACCTCCTGCCAACCAAACCCAACATCCCAAAGCTGTCTGTTTCTAGGCCCTGCTTTGCGACCTTATATAAACCATTTCTGACTTATTCTCTTCTAAGAAGCTCTGCTATTTTGGGGAGATGGAAGACCAAGCACATTGAGTGTGCCTCTTAGCCTGGCAGAATAAAGCATTACTGAACTGGTAGCCATGGCTCAGTTCTTAAGGATACAGATGTCTTCTATCTGAATGCTGACTGCTAAAATTTACAGGAAATGCACTGGTAAAATATGCAATTCTGTACAATTCTTTCTCACTTCTGGGGCATTTGAGGTAAATAATTCTCAGTATAACCTTACATATTAAATAATAATAATAATTATTATTATATAACTTAACATACATTATTGGAAGGAGAAGGAAGGAAACCTTGTAGCTGTATCATTAGCCTGTCCTAGTGCAGGGAGTGCACTTTCACAGAATCACAGAATCGATTTGGTTGGAAGAGACCTCTGGGATCATCAAGTCCAACCTTTGCCCTAACACCACCGTGTCAGCTAGACCATGGCATTAAGTGCCATGTCCAGTATCTTCTTTTCTTGTCCCTTAACTATGAAGACTGTGTCCGGCTCTGTTTGAGGAGAAGGCTGTCAAGCTGAATGTGTGGTTAAACCCTGTGGTTCACCTGCAGACATACTGCTTTCTGCTATTGCAACACAGATGCTTTTGTATAACACAAGACTTTGTCTCATGTTTGCTGTATCAAGCTGTTTAAACTCATCTTTTGAGTTAATACATCATATAAAAGGATGTTAAAAATGTCACTAATTATTTTTGTGTTTATATTGATTTTCATAGATGTGATGAGATAAAAATGTTATTAGCTTGCTTGGCTTTTATCAGACTTCCAATTCATAACTTGAGAAATACAATTCTGAACTGTTTACCTTCCAGAGGTTACGAACTGAAAATAGACTCCTAAAACAGCGCATTGAAACGTTAGAAAAAGTAAGTATGTTGGTGATTAAATCTAATCTGTGTTAACTTAAATTGATGGCAATTTCATTACATGCATTGGGAATCTCAGAATTATAGCTTACTGTTTTTCCTGCTAAGCTATGGTGTTTACTAACAGTGCTTAGCCACATAGCATGGCAATAACAAAGCAATGAGGGTCAGTGCTTGTAAATGTTTAAGGTTGTTTTGTCTGGCTCTTAGTGAATATGAAATCAAACATTTTGATGTACCCAACTTTTGTACTGTTTTTTTCTGAATTAGAAGCATCTGTTCAAAGTCCAGAAGACTACATGAAGTAGTGGACTGCTTGGGTGGAAAAGAGGTGGTTGTGAGAGAATCCTCAGTTTTGAAAATCTGAAGTTGCTGGGTGTTTTTATGTAGGAGCAAAATGACAGACCTACCAATGACCAGAGAGGGGTGGAGATGAAAGCAGATTACTTCATCGCTAGCGAATACAACAGTAGAGGGATGTTGTTGCAGCATTCACATTCATAGAATCATAGAATCATT
>NW_009594810.1:0-200 GCF_000690535.1 Cariama cristata
CTGAGCATCTCTCTGGGGTGGGTGGACCCCTAAAGTTCGTCCCCATTTTACTTCTTACTCACAAAAAAACAGAAAAACAAAACAAAAAAATAAAATTCAGGCTTTTGTGCCTTCGCCCCGCTCAGTCCCAGGAATGTCCCCGGGAGCACGTGGCTGACACCGGCCGGTGAGAACTCAGACAGCTGAATATTCGGGGAGCC
>NW_009594810.1:225-2428 GCF_000690535.1 Cariama cristata
CTGCAAGTACTTCAGGAATGAAAACTCGGAACAAGTGTACATGTTACGCATTTTACAACTCCTCCGCTCTCTGCTGCCAACCGAGGCAAGCGCCTGTTTTTTCCACAGGAAGAGCAAACCCACTGGGGACAACACGCCAAGGTCATCCAAACAACACGCCTGACCTTGAAGTGTCGCCACCGCATCCCTGGGCGAGGAGGAGGAGGAGGAGGAGGGAGGAAGGGGAGTTGGCGATGACATGCGTACTTCACCCTGCCAGACAATAGGGCAACTGTTTGCAAGGTGCTGGCAGGAATCACCAGGCAGGCACAGACCCTCGGCGCTGCCAGGAGGCTCCCGTCAGGGTCCCCTCTGTGTAGCCGGGCAGAGGTGGGTTTAGGCACAAAGATCCCGGTGCGATAAAGCAAACACGAAGGATCGCTCCCTTCTGCTGCTCCCAGCGAGGGAGCAGAGGATGGAGACAGAGATGCGATGGCCAACACAGGACAGAGCCGCCCCTTCCCCTCCCGCGGGGCTCAGCACCGCCAGCCGAAGAACGAACTTTGCTGTCTGGTCCAGAGATCCCTCCAGACGCCAACACAAACTGGTCTGGGGTCCGGCATGGCACTGGCAGTGGGAAGCCCGTTCCTCCTCCCTCTCCGCCAAGCCCACCTGCCAAGCACCCCAGGTCCCGAGACCCCCGAGCTCATCTCCTGCCCATCCGCGTGGGATCAGCCCCGGCTCTCCGGGGAGCGAGGGGATCAGGAGAGGGAGATGAGGAGCCTGCAGGGGGAAGCGGTGCTGGGCAAACGGTCAAGTGCAGATCAGTGACTGACACGCTGTGTGATGGGACAGTCGACGATGATGATGAGGAGGAGGAGGCTGGGAATCAGAGCAACCCTTGTATCCCTGCCTGGGAGGAGGCACCTGGATGGAGCTGCGCAGGTGGGCGTCCGAGCTCATCCCGAACAGGCTCTTTTCCGTCCTTTCCCCAAAATTAAGGTCTCTGCTGCAATGAAATAACTCTAAAGCAGCAGGATTTGACTGTGAGGTTGTGGCGGTCTAGATGAAGGCAGGACACAGATTCATCCCTCTCAGACAACAGGTTCATTTCTGCACAACAACCCGACCCAAAAGCCTAAGCTCCTTCTCACCAGCTCAAACCGCTGCTGAGCTGAGAACAAACCGCTTTGGCACAGGAATCCTCAACAAAAAACCCGAGCTCCCGCCCCCCTACACAGACACAGAGGTGAGGGAAGGGTGGAGAAGTGCATGCATTTCAAACAGAAGCATGAAAAATCAGAAGTACTGACCTTAAAGCTCCAGTAGTTGGGTTGCTAACAAAAAATAAAACAACAAAACAAAAGAAAACAAAAAAAAATACCATTAAGATTCTGGTTTGACTTTTGTTTTCCTTTTGAGAATTGTTGACTTTAAACTGTGACATTAAACCTGCTCTCGTTTCTGCTCCAAGTCCCCTCCCAGCGGGTTGCTTAAGTTTCAGGCTGCTGAGGGCTGGCGAAGGGAAAGCAGGATCATGCGGGCAGGCAGGGACGGCGATGGGTATCGAAGGCAGACCAGGGTGCAAAGTGACCGAAGCGAAGCAAAAGGGGAGAGCGGGATGGCAGCCCAGCATCGCTGCTGGAGTCACCGGGATGGCAGCCCAGCATCGCTGCTGGAGCCACCGGGATGGCCACACCGTCCTGGTACGTGCTGGTCAGGCTGCTGCCCTGGGAGTCGGGGCTGGAAGCCAGAACAATTCTCATTTTTAAAGGGATCTTCCAATCCGCCCCCCCTCTTTGCCCCCTGCTACCTCCCTCTGTTGCTTCTCCGCAGTGTTTCCACCGGTGTCAAGGCAATGTGCTACAGCGAGTGACAGGAGCTGGCATCGCTTACAGCCCAGCAAGGTGGGGAGCTTGGGAAGCCACCCCCTGATGATCACCAGTGGGAGATTGCACCGAAAGTCCCGTGGATGCTCGGAGCTGCGCGCCCCCCCTCTTTGCCCCCTGCTACCTCCCTCTGTTGCTTCTCCGCAGTGTTTCCACCGGTGTCAAGGCAATGTGCTACAGCGAGTGACAGGAGCTGGCATCGCTTACAGCCCAGCAAGGTGGGGAGCTTGGGAAGCCACCCCCTGATGATCACCAGTGGGAGATTGCACCGAAAGTCCCGTGGATGCTCGGAGCTGCGGCTCACGGCAATACCCACCGTCAGGCAGCGGTGCGGT
>NW_009594811.1:0-267 GCF_000690535.1 Cariama cristata
CGCGACAGGCCGGACGCTGAGGAGACTGAGGTACCTCCCGCTTCCCAGCGTGGACATCGCCCTCCGCGTCGGGCTGCTGGGGGGCTTTAGGGGGTCAGTGTCCTTTGTAGACACAGAAATTGTGGGTTCGTGCCAAAGGGACGATATGGGGACATACGCTGTGACAGATCTCCTGACCCTGGGCCCTGCTTGGTTCCTGACACCTCCGCTGGGAGCCAGGCCCTGTGAGGAAAAATCCCTGTGGCGGGCCCCAGCCCCGGCCCAGCC
>NW_009594811.1:299-1880 GCF_000690535.1 Cariama cristata
GTCGATCAGGTGGTTTCCAATTTTAGTTCTCCAGATTGAATTGTAACTGGTGTGTGTTTGTAAGGGAACAAGCAAACTACAACTCCCCTTTAGACAGGATGCTTCCCTGGAAAGGGGGCAATGCCTGTCTCCAGTACTGGGTTTTGACTAACTTTTTCTCTGCAGAGCTGACCTTCTACATGTAGGATCTGAGTTTCAGCTGAATATTTGAGTGAAAACATAACCCTATTGCATTGGCAAGGCTGGCAGTAATCCCTCAGCTATCATCAGTGAAAACCCCGATGCTGCTGTACTGCCGTCGTGTCATGCAGAACTGCTATGCAGTATGTCATAGGTCCAGTGCTTAAAACAAGTGAAAAAGATACTTACTGCTTTCAGGTGGTAAAGACCGCCACTTGTATGATCCCTCCTCAGCAGTATTGCATAATATTATTATTGCACTAATACGCTTTGTCAGTCCTGGAGCCATGCACAACTTTGAGTCAGAAGGCGTTCGGGGGTGATAGTATTTCCACATACAAATTTAGAAATACACAAATAGAAATGTTTTATTTAATTAGAACAGTTTTTCGAGCATAAGCATTTTGTAAACGATCTGCAGCTGAATAATTAGTAAAAGGAAATCACCAGAAAATGTAAAATTTAAACCTAGCTTAACTGAGTTTAATTAACAAAGCCTTTAACTTCTGTAAAACCTTTCAACAGGCTCCTGTTGCTAATAAAGCAAGTGCAACCCTTCTGGAACCTGTTGCTATTTGTAACATGGTCCAGTCTAATTTTAATTAGACTGTTCATTCAGTGGAAATACTGAAAAGGGAAAAGTCAAACTGGTAGGTCTAGATTGAGGTTCAGAGGAGCAGGGACGCTACCGTACCTTCAGCGAGTCCAGTCTGTCCTAGCAGACAAGGATCAGGGCTGTGTTTGGCTCAGTCAGTGGGGGGGAGGTTTGGTGGGAGCTCTCGGGGCAGGGGTGGCTGCAGAGGCTGGTTTGCCCACCGCTGTGCTTGGGATTCAGATGAGGGCTTCCCCTTCTTTCCTTCAGGCCTCGTACCCTCCAGGTGAGGCAGGGGGAGGGCTGGGGGCTCAGTTCAGGGAGCCTGGGGAGCTGGGGCAGTTGGCTGAGGGCTATCTGGTGGAACGAGCTCCCCGGCCTGGAGGGATGGGGCTGGTTGATGGCTGGCTCTCGGGGAGTGGGTGATCCCAGAGACAAGGAGGACGCATGCTTTGGCTTTGCAGCCAGCCCTCTGCTTCCCTCCTGGTCAGAGATGTCCCTGGCTACCCAGCATCCCAGCTGGGGCTTCAGCCCATCCCGCGGGCTTGGTTCAGCTGTCCTCTGCAAATCCAGTGGATGGAGGAAAAAGCAGTTTCTGCCCACGCGGCAACCTCTGTCCCACGGGAAGATGAGCGTCACAGCTGGGCACACGAGGTGCCTGTCCAGCCCTTCCACGATCCCACAGGGCTCGACTCCTCCGGGTGCTGGGGACACTCCCGGGCCGGGGCCAGCCCTCCAGGTGCAGCCCCCGCCTAGGTAACATCATCGTCGGGAAGAGAGAGCGTGTGACCGGCCCGGGCCGTGGGCGG
>NW_009594811.1:2012-8139 GCF_000690535.1 Cariama cristata
TAAACCCGAGAAGGGACGCGTGCGGCGCCGGCCTGTAGACGAGTTAGGGCTCCAGGAAAGCTTCTCCCCGTTTTGCCTGCGGTTATGCGAGCGCTAAAAGGGGGGAAGAGGGGGCGGCGAAGCGCCGGGGAAGGATGCCCTCGCTTCCCGGAGTCCTTCGCCTTTCACCTTGGCCAAGTCTCCCGTTTAACGCTCCTTCCCGGCCAGGGAATACCCCTCCCGGGTCAGCACGCAGGAGCACCCGGAGGGAGCGCTGCTACAGCCCATGTCGGGTGCGGCAGAAATCCTCCCGGTGGCAGCGGCACGGTGCCTCGGAGAGCCGGCCCCAGCGGGCACGGCTGCGCCTGGAGACATACGAGTCCCACCGGCTCTGCCGTTACTTATCAGGCACCAGGAGTAATGTCTTTAGTGGAGGGACTCCCCTGAGTACATTCACTCAGAGGTAATGGTCAAGAGAAAAGTCTTAGAAGTTTCCATTTTTAATCCAGGAGAGGGAGAGCAAGATTAAGCATAAATCTGTTCCCCAGAGAAAGCAAGCATTTTGTTCCAGAGTCACTTGTGACCTCCTGTCACTCTTATCACACTGGGCACCCAATATCCATAAAAGAGAAGTGAGCCCTATCAACCTCACCCATGAAAGACGATGCCAAGTTTGGAACTAATAACTCATTCTTTTGAAAAAGACTTAGAGATGGTAACATCAAGTAACAGTTAAATGTACTTTAATTCCTTCAAACAGAAGGATATCTTGAAGGTACATCAGAGAAATTATTTCATTGATTTCAGTCTCTTAAAAAAAAAAAGCATGGCTTCAAAATTCAAGAACAGTATCCAATAAACAAAGTACTATTGTTACGCACCTGTTTTAGAGTGTGGTACAGAGAGAAGCTTACAGATTCAAATGAATGGCATAAGTGACTGAGAAATTGATTCAGATAATGCTTGTTTACAGGGACAAAAACTATGTTGACAAGTATGAATAAGCAGACAGATAATCTGTTTAAAAAAACCAAACCTTTCTAACTGTATTTACACACATGGATGCATTTGCTTTCCTTTGGCACTAGAAATTACAGACAAAAGATTCCATTTTATAGCAATTAAACTTCAAACTTAAAATAAAAATAACCTTTGAGTCATTTAAGTCATACAGCCCCAGCACAGTAGCTTCACCTTTATTAAATTGCTGCCAACTCTGTGTTTTAACCCTGGAAACTGAGGCCACAAAGCCTGAAGTCAGCTTCCACCTGTGACAAATTTCACTTGGCAGGATTAACTGGATGTGAGGAGCTTCAGCAGCAGTGAGGAATTAATGAGAGACACACAGATATTTCATAACAATGAATCTCCCATTCTTATCCAAGGTGGATGTCTACTTTTAAATGCTCGTTATATGCATATACAAATTAAATCAAGTAAAAATGGACACCCATTACATATTCAGTCAAATTAGACATTAAGTGAACAGTCAGAGTACATGATGGCCATCTGTAGTATTTCTTCAGTGTTGCAGAGAAATGTGTTAATCCCTACTCGTTTCCATCACTAGGAAAAAAAAGTTATCACACTTAACAAATATGGTTTATTCTTTTAGCACTTTAGTTTACTCTTTAGCCATTGCCAGGATTAAACCCTTAAGTTTCACAGGAAATTCAGTATTATCAGTACAGTAGCAAGTGTGTTTTGGCACCTCATAAAATCCTGAAGAATATGCAAGAAAAAACTCAGAAGTAGCATTTCATTATCCAGACCTCTCATTTCTTGTTCATGGTATTTGACTTTACACAACCTGAAGCTTTGATTACTTTCAAAACAGTTTTTATAGGTTTTCTGCTAGTAACCAACAGGGGTGTAACAACAATGGCACAGTATTTTTCCTAAAGCATTAAAAGACTAGGAAAATATTATTTTCCTTGAAGAACTACAGTCAATTAGGACTACATAAAAATTAAGTAATGAGACATCATGGCAAGTAATAGCACATCAACCCTCTATCACAACAGGAAGCAGTTTTCAATCTTACAACAAAACGGAATCAAATAAATCTAAAATTTATAGACTTCATAGGTTTTGTTCCTTCTCTCTCTAGATGTTAAGAAATCATTACTAATTAACATTTTACTTTGCTCTGCAAGCAGGATCAGGGCAGAAGCTTTTGTTGAGATGGAATAAAGTAAATGGTTGCCTTATTTTTGCATTGATCACATGCAGACCGGACGTTGTATTGTCTCTAACTGAACTGAATCCAAGCTGGACCAGACACTTACAGAATGTTTCCACCACACGTTATCTGGGCATGTCTCAAACAGAGATTAATCTTGTTCTGCTAAGTGTATTCTTAAGCATCAAAAAAGCTGAATTTGACTATAGCAAATTCTGTGAGGAAAAGGAATCGGAGAATATAACAGCAAGTCTTCCCAGAAGACAGTCTTTTCTACACATCCAAAGAGAACTAGCTGTTTGAATTTTAGATTAGCTGATACAACATTTTTAATATCTCAAAAGCACAGCATGTTAAAACAACTTTCATTACACTCTGTAGAATACCAGTACCAACAACCTCTATGTGAAATCGTTACAAGCTACGCAAATGCAGTCTCTTAAAATGAAAAAGAGTACAGTATATCTAAAGCATATATACATGCTGCTACCAAGGAAAGAAAGCAGTGAAGTAGCAACTTTTTACACAAGTTTCGCTAAGAATCTTGCTCTTTGAAATAGTCCAAAAATTAGCTTGCACTTCAGATTTATTTTCAACTGAAAAGAGTTACAAAAACACCCAAATTATAAGACCCCTTGGTCTTTTTATTCCGGGCTTGCATGATATTTTCATGCAAACTGATTTACTGGAGATACAGTACTGCAAGTTACTACTTAAAAAAAAAAAATAATCTAAGGATCAAGTGATTTTTCTTTTTGCAAAACATGAATATAAACCTGTGTCTTTACACAAGGCATATGCACCTACAGCCCTGTCTTACAGAGTTAGGTAATTCAAGAAACGGAGTGTGCAGTAATAACTACCAAATGAAACATTCTACAAGTACTGAAATAGTGGAAACTAAAGGAACTGATTATCAGTCCAAGCAACCACAAGGTTGCATTGCACTACATAAATACTGACCAAACGCCCCCAAAAATGCCAAGAAACTACAAGCAAGTTCAAAACAGGATATTAGAACTGTTTCTTTCAGTGAAGACCAACCAGTCCCTTTGTGTACACATTTAGTTTTATTGTAACAAAGCAACTTGTACACTTTAACGTTTAAAACTGAGCATCTTTCTTTCCTTTCCAGTGAAACAAAAAAAAAAAAAAAGAATTTAAAAATAAACAAGAACAAAATTACAATAAAGAATGTCAATTCCAAATAAGATCCTACAGGTTCTGCTGATTCTCCATCAAGTGGCAGGGCTCAAAGTCATCATTAGGAGAAGATTTTATTTTAAAAGTGTCATCTTAAACTGCAAGGATGTTTGTTAAACATCACAATTAAACATGCCAAAGGAGAAGAAGCCATGTTGTCAAAATGCCCACTTAACCCACCCAAACATCTGAAACCCACCCCGGCTGACCTTCTATAACCCCATTTTTTTATTTTATTTTTTTTTTTAGTTTTTTCTTTTTTTTAAACAAGAGAAAGTAGACAGATACATGTTGGTAAATGCTAACTGTCCATATTCACATAGAGACACAGTGTAATCTCTGAGCCCAATATACAGAGAAAGAAGGAAAAAAGCTAGATTCTATGCACTACTACACAGGGGCCTAGCACTCTTCAGCTTCCAGCAGAGTGAAGGGAGCAGAAGGTTTTCTTTTTTCCCACAGAACATGGTGTGTTGATTCCATAAACAGTTTTTGTTTTGAGACAGAAAGGGATAAAAATGAACTTGAAACAGAAACTGGTAGATTCTTTTCCACTGTATTCTGCTCAAGGTATTTCCCCCAAAATAAATTGTGAACCATGGTGTAGAGGAGAGAAAAAGAGACCTCAAGAGAACAAGGCGACTGAGCACAAGAAAAAAAAGACAGCAACTTGCTCCCAGGGACTGGAGAAAAAATTAAAAAGGTAAAAAGGGGGTTTGGAATCCATCAGTGTTCAATTAGTCATCTTCTCCTTCATCCTCCTGTTGAAAGATAAACAACAATTAAATAAATCTAGTCACTAAACTTCAGATAGCACGAACTTTCAAATGCAATAACCAGAATTGTTTTACTACTCTACAGACTACAGCCTGACAGTGTTACTCGTAGCATGCTGTATGATGATCTTTCTTTCCTGTTCACTAAGGAGTAGTAACACTTGCCATGGGCAGCTCTCTGCATAGAGATCAGTTAATAATTGGATGGCCCAATGAAAAAACATCAGGTTTGAAAAACTCCCATGACTTAGAATCACTACAAACATTGACATAAGTTTAACATTTAGAAAGTGAAAGGGTCATCTTTTTTCCCCTCGTTTTAAACTATGAAGAGCAAAACACTTCGACTTTCAGATGCTAAATTCTAGGTTACATAACAGAGCCCACTACTCTGGTGCCCACAACAGTCCTACCTCAATACAAGGAGGTTTTTTGCTGCTGAAATTCAGACACACCACACCCAATTATGAGAAACAAAGACATTCTAAACTTTAAGTTACCAACACCCTGAATGCTGTCCCTGGAATCCCACTTGCTACTACAGGAGATTTTTAATTCCCAAACTCAGAGAGTCTTGGCGAAACTGGCCATAAGCAGAAATAAACTGACAGGTGGGAGGATGACAGAACTGGATGCATCAACAAAAGCTATTTACAAGTGAAGCCTTGCTAGAACGTTCACTAATTAAATACAAATTTTGTTATGCTAATATCCTAGTTCTTCTAGTGCACCTCCCTTACAAATTTACTAAAACTACTTATTTGCACTGTCTCTCATATATACAAACATATATGAAACCACTGAAACAAACACTGAAACCACTCCACAAGGTTTTAACAGTTCTGGTTCTCCCCTCCAAACACCTTGTCAGTAACTGTACAGAGAAGAACTATTTTACCTTTGTAACAATGGCTCAGTATTCTTACAAGATCCCTCTTACAAATTTCATTTGACTCTCATACACCAGAGATGGAAGGTGTAAGGGGCAAGATTACTCACCTCTCCTTCCTCTCCCTCATCATCATCTTCATCTTCCTCCCCCTCATCTTCATCTCCTTCTTCGTCAATATCCTCCAATCCTTCTTCCTCTTCATCATCATCATCATCCTCCTCTCCCTCCCCTTCTTCATCATCCATATCCGGAACCTTAAAGACACATATGCAAAATTAACTACAGTGATCACTTTCACTTGCACAGTGCTATTATGGGTATGGATCAGCAACTCAGTGCCATACTTACCAAGTAGTACTGCAACGGATTTGGCCAGATGTCATCCTTGATGACTTCTCCTAGTTCATCAGCCCCTGCATCAGAGTGGTCAGTGAACCAGGTAAAGAAGCTTTCTGGCTCTTCATGCTGCCTCTTCCTACTGGCTTTGTTCTGTGTCTGGCTTGAACGTTTTGTCAGATCCTGAAAAGAAAGTGAAGAAGTTCCCTAAAGAAGTGGTCTTTACATGGCCTTTTTTTTTTAAAAAAGAAAAAAGCTCCGTGTAGAAACATACTTGTCTGAACAACCACAAAGAGTCACTTACTACTCCTTCTTTCAGGGCTAAGTCTTTCAGAAACATCTGGAACTCCAACACCACACAGAAAGATACTGCATTTCTCATGAACATGAGAAAACAGCAAAACTGCCTGTTTCTTTTAGTTACCTCTGCTGAAATACTGAAGATTCACGGGATCTTGCATTTAATCTATGTTTCCCTATCACAGGGAAGCACAGGTACAACATGCGTTTAATGACAGGCTGAACTTAAAAGATCATACAATGGCTAAATGCTACTCTAGGGCTAGCTGTAACTGCAGCTAAATGCTACAACTATGACATACATACAATTTAAGAAACAATCTCCACACCTCTAAGCTCTGCCTTTAACTTGGGATAGAGAAATGCCTAGCCTTCTTATCCTAAGATTTCCTGCTCTGAAGTCTTCAGGCCATTCTTTGTAGTAAGGGGGGGGGGGGGGGAGCCACACACACACCAAAA
>NW_009594811.1:8170-11978 GCF_000690535.1 Cariama cristata
TGGTCACAAGAACATACATGCGTCCATCTACCTACCACCTTACCCTAGAAGTTTAGTAAGTTTGCAACAATCTTTTTGCTAAGTCTGAAAAGAAAATTACTATCTGCTATTTAAATCCATTCTTTCTTTGATCATATGGTAACCCCAAACTTCTAGTATTTGTTTTCTTGATAGAATCACAACATTCACAGGCTTAGACTGTTTAATGAAGAACAATACCAGAATTCACGTTGATTTTGTGCTATGTTGTAAAGATCAATCGCCTAGTTTGTACTGGACTTCTGTACAAGAGGAAAAGTACTAGTTCTCAATGAAAAAAGATCAAATTTTCTTCTCAGGGTGACAAAACAAGGAGCGACTTAACTGCGACCCTCATTTCTACTTTTAAATACTCATTTCAAAATCTTCAGGATAACATGAAAGTGCTCCCAACTTTTACAGAAACTAACTACAGCAAGTTAATTATGTTTGAATACTGTCTGGATGGAAGATATGCCCACATTATTGTGTGGCTGCAACTTTTACAAACATGTGTCTGGAAATGAAGTTGATGAAATAAAGGGGGGCAGGTGTTTAAAAAAAAATCATACCCCCCTATCTGACCCCCCCAAAACCCTCCTGTCCTCAGAACTCCTTATTTAATAGTTATCTTAAGAAAACAGCAAAATGCAGAGTCTAGAGCCATGCCAAGGAGAGACAAGCTCATGCACTTGTTAATCTCCACCTGGTCATACTCGTACTTTCACTGTTTTCATGGTGGTGCTCAACTGAGCACAAGAATTCACTACAGATCTCCATGTAAATGGGGTATTCCAAACCCTGCAAGATAGGCATGAACTATGTATGTAGAGAAGTGGCAAGGGAGTTGAGAGGGGAAGAAAAGGGAGGGCAAGGCAGCTTCAGTACAAAAGAAAAAAAAAGTAAGAGAAACATAATTAAAGTGATGGCATCACACAGAGCAGCAATTGTCTCTCCCAGATGCAGATACATACCTTCCCAGATTTCCATTTGATCTCAGTTGATTTTGAAGATGGGTCTCCACTTTCATTGAGGTGAAACTCTTTGGAGAGAACTTTATTTTCAAAGTATGGATTCTCATCAAAATACTGCAGAGTTGAAAGCAAAGATTTAGAACCCACTAACGTAAACACACATGCCAAGTCAAACCTGGTACTAAATGGAAACTGAAGAAATTAAGTTACAAACTACAACGCAACGTGCAATTATGCTTAAAAAAAAAAAAAACCTAGAAAAATCACAAATGAAGGAATTATTGGAAGTACTTACAAAATCTATTCTGTAACCTGATTTGATGTCTTCAAATTCTGTCACCTCAACTCTGGTCAAATAATGCAGTGCTTCCTCATCTTCTTCTCCCAGCAGTGCAGATACTAAAACAGAATTAGGAACCCCACATTAACAAAGTTCTGAAATGTGTATCATGCAGGCAAAATACAGGAAATTGATAGTAAGGAAGATTTGAAAAGCAACACATCCATCCAAACAAACTTCTTGTGGCCCATTTTTTTCAAGTTACCAGCCAATGGACTATGAGCATTTGTGTGATTTGCATTTGCTGAGGTGAAAATACTACATTTGCTTGTTGTAGTTCAATGTTAAAAAGCAGCAAAAGCTATCCGTATACATCCACCCTTCTCTCTGATGTAGTCTGCTCAATCTAAGCAGTCTACAAACTTGTTTTGTAGAAGTAGTATATTGTCAAGAGTCCTAACGAGCTCACCTGCAATTTAAAAAAAAACAAACTAGAATTTTTTTTTTCTTTAGAGGGTCCAATTAACTGAAAAAAAGCAGGAAGCTTGTCATTGAAAATGCAGAAAGAAAACCACCATGGGATTTTAGTGAACAAGATGTTCCTCTGGTCAACAAGTGCAAGAAATAAAAAGCTTATAAAATGCACTCTAGGACAAAAAGGAAGTGTTTGCATATGAAGCAGGCTTCTGTTAAAACGTATGGCCAGCAACAATTCTAGAAAACCCTCAGAGCTGCTAGACACATAACACACAAGCAAACACTGAATTTACTGAAAAAAGAGGGCTATTAAGAATATACCTTGTGGGTGGTTGACAAATGTTGTTACCCAGAAATTCGGAATTTTGGCGATCAATTCTGACCTCTTCTGGAAGAATGGTTGGCGGAGTTTGTTGTATTTCTGTTCTACTTTCAAAATTTCCTCACTGGCTTGTTCATTCAGTCTGTAATAGAAAGAGCCACATTAACCACAGAGGAGAGAACTGAAATTTAAAGACGCATCATCAGTAGAGTTAGCTAAAAACTGAATGGGTTTCATTAGACTAGTCTGCCATATTCAACAAATGAGGTATCTCAAACAAAAAACTGAGGCCCAAACCTGTCATGACTATTAAGAAACACACTACCAGAAGTAATCTCACTGATCTTAATGAAACGTTCTTAACACATTGTATGTATCGCAGCATTACACAAAGGACAGACTCTTATTTATGCAAAGCAAAGTAGTATTTTACCTCTTAAATATTTTGTTTGCAAAAGACCTGAAGATGAGTAACGCATAACACTATCGCCTGCTCTTTATAACTTTTGGGCATGCAAAGAAGCTACAGTCAAGCAATTTTTCACCCCACACAAGTGAAAAGTGAAGACATAACATTTAGTTGATTTTGTAAAAAGGCAGAGCCCTGATACTGCAACAGCTTTGCATGGCCAGAGCCTCAACAGTCACCTGCACTCTTTGTAGAACAGTGTGCATGGAGATAAGATCCAGGCAAATACCAACATAGAACCCACAAAGAGTTTCGGCATATGAAACTAATGTTTCAGTGACGCTTTCTACGTATTACTCCACAAGTACGTGAACATGTAATTTTTTTTAAAATGTATAATAAAAGCTAAGTTTTCAACCAAGTTTTTGGTTCTACTTAACAAACATGCAAATACTTTTGTAAAATAGCATACTTGAAAAAAAAACAGTATGAAATAAATTTCTATTACCAAAACTATCACAATTAATTTAAAATTTTAAACTCAAGTTCTACCTTTTTAATTATACACAATTAATCAAGAAACCATGATACTTCTTCAAGTTTTTTATCATAGACAAATACCTCTAACATCTAATGAAGTCAGAACACAAGTATATCTTGTTGGACTTTAAACAGAATGAGAACTACTATCGAGTACTTACTTTACTAAATATTTTCACTTTTGAAAATTACACTTTAATTTCTGCTGAAACATTTAAAAAAATTTCTTAATGTTTACCTGTCTATTTCATTCTGTACTTCATCAATGTGTTCAATTGCTTCCTGTTGCTCTTTTTCTGAAAAACAAACAAAAACGCATCAAAATCCCTTCCCTCTCAAGTCTGACAAATCACCTCGGATTTTCGCCTAAGACCTTTTCTAGTGATCTACTTTAGAAGGACGCAGATATTTCTATTAAATGTCATACGTGTTACTACGCCTTACAGCTTCAGCTACTTCCAGGGCATACTACATCTGAAGTGCAGAAAAGTTTGACGAAACGGCACTCAAAGTGAGTTTACGCCTAGAGATCACAGCTCACATTCCCCTACACAGTTTTACAAGTGATAAGTCAATGATAAGTCAATCATGACAGATTAATAACAACTTAATTAAAAAGCTGTAAGCTGTAGTTTGTAAGACCAACACATTTGAAGGAACGTTCAGTAATTGAGAGAGGACAGAAATATCAATAGAAATAGCGTAACCGGGAACACGCCACCCTCTAAAAACCGAAAAGAACATTCAAAAGGACAGTTACAAGAAAAAAAAAAAAAAAAAAACTTAAA
>NW_009594811.1:12009-12405 GCF_000690535.1 Cariama cristata
GCCTTCAAAGCCGCCGTTTCGCAGGTATTTTCTAATCGGAGCTTCCCCTCAACAAAGTTTGGCAAAGGTCTCGGTTACGGGAGGACTGTTTACCTATCGCGCTGGGAGATGAATGAACGGCAGCGGGATGTCGCTGGAGCGGTGCAGCACGCTCACTCCTCCCCCGGTAAGTTTCCCGCACGGCTCAGCCCGCGGTACGGGACAGCTCTCCCCGCTCCACAGTTGCGCCGGTGGATGCGCTGCCCCCCTCCCCACGACGGAGAGGCGGCCCGGTACGGAAAGCACGTGTGTGTGACCGGAGCTCGCAGCGGGCGCAGCACCGCGGGGCGCGACGGCGGACTTGATGGAAGGAGAGCGCTGCGCCCTTCCCGCGGCGGCGACCGGGAGGAAACCCAC
>NW_009594812.1:0-201 GCF_000690535.1 Cariama cristata
TCTTCTGGCTGGTGGGAAACCATAGTCATAGACATCAACCCTGGCTTCTCCTTTGCTTTGAGTGGGCTCCTGCTGGAGCGAGATACCGCGGCAGAGCCCAGCCAGCCCCGCCGTGCATCCCCGCTGCTCCCCCTGCCCGTGCCGGCCCCGTGCTCGACAGAGGAGCCCATCACACGGCTGGGCAGCACACGGGAGAGGATG
>NW_009594812.1:353-607 GCF_000690535.1 Cariama cristata
GGAAAGAAGAAGAGTAGCGGTCTGGTCCCTGCGGGAAGGACCATCCCGCTGGCCGTCTGGTCCCTGCCAGCCCAGTGGGAAGGGAACTGCGAGGGGAGTCTCAGCCCAGCTCTTACCCCAGCACAAGCGGAAAGTTGGCAGTTCCCCTCTCAGACCGAGCTGGCTGTGCCCTTGCCAGCCTCACACTTGCCTGTGCTGGCCGGGGGTTTCTGTGCTGCCCACCAGCCCCCTGCGCCTCACAACCCCCTACATCC
>NW_009594812.1:724-4926 GCF_000690535.1 Cariama cristata
CCCTGCCCTGGCCCCCGAGAAGCACAGAACTTGGGGACGTGGCCGGAGACGGGCTCCACTCCAGCCCTGCGAGGATGGGAGAGCCAGGCCACCCCGTACGGGCTCCCCGAGGAGGTGACCCTGTGTTCGGCCCCAGCTGTTTGCCTCTGTCCCACCTGCGGGGGACAGCCCTGCCCCTACCTCCCGGGAGATGCTGTGAGGCTGAGTGAATGTCCCTAAAGCACTTTCGGTTCGCCAGTGAAAGGCAACGCTGCTGCTCGCCTGCCAGCCAGCCACCGTGCCCACCCCTCCAACCCCATCCCCGTTAGGAGCTTCCAGGGAGTTACTGATGATTCCTGAAAACAAAGGTGTCCCCAGCAGCCTGGACAGTCGGGTACGAAGGAGCCGGCGGCGACTGCAGCCTACCCCTGGTTCTCTCCCTGTGAAGTTCCTGCTGTAGCCTGCGGAAAGCTGAGATCCAGAGGGACCCAAAAGCCGTAGCTCTGCTTTTCACTGTGCTCGGAAAGCCCAGCGATGACCTGGTCTGAAAACTGTAACCATGGCGCTCCGGGTTCCCAGCGCGCTGCTGTACATAGAAATATGCAGGAAAGTTGCAACCCAAATGGACCTTACGCTGGAGTGACAACCCACCCCGATCTATGCAATCCAGGGGGAGCAGCTCGCCCGCCACGTTTGCTGTCTGCGTTTTACTGTGGTGCTCACGCTGTCTGTATGGCCAGGAGCGGTGGTCACAGCAGAAAAAAAACAAAAACCAACACAACACTTAGCTCTGTGTGGACGATTCCCTTCCCGTCCCCTGGCTCGGAGTCCTCTGCTGTGGCCCGTGTTCCCTCCCAGCCCTTGGAAGGAGGCAGGTTGGTTTGTGCACCTGGGAATCCACACGCACAAGCACACATATCTGACGTCTTGGCCATAAGCAGTGCCTGGATTTCAGGAGGATTTTTTGCCCAGCGCACTCCACCAGTGCTCAGGACGGGGTCCTGGCAATGGGAACCGGCCGACGGGTAACACACAGCTGAAATGCTTCTGCTTCCCAGAGCTGGAGCCTCGGGCGAGGGCAGGAAACCTGCACAGAGGGAGCGGGGCGGCACAGAGCCGTACGCCTGCGTCTGGAGGGTCCACTTCTCATGCCGTGGGCAGTACTGACCCGCAGTGCTACTGCTGTGCTCGTGCCGCAGAGGACAGGCGTGTGAGGGAGCCCCTGGGTACGGATTCATCTGCTCAGGACATCTCCTCTCCACTCCAGGGAAGGAGGAGAGTGGAGAGAGGGCACCAGGACAAGAAGAGCGAGCTTCTATGGAAGGCTGGGGGTAGAGACAACTGAAAGGTCTTACAGTGGTGGTGGGAGACATGACTCAGACAGCATCTGAGGGAAGGAAGGCTCCCAGCAATGGCTTTGACAGGGAGATGGTCCCACAGCCCAGGGGACACCCGCCGCCTGAACCCCACGTCCCACAGGACAGGAGCCTGCGCTGGCTGGGCCCCGTGGGCAGCAGGAGGGACACAGCTCCCACAGCGTCGCAGTGCCAAGCAGCCCGTGGTCAGCCCAGCTCCAGCCCTCCCCCTGCTCATCTCACTGTGCTCTTCCCCAGGCCGCCTTGCCGGTCACTCCCAGCCCGGTCACAGCAGAGCAGGGCAGCGTGTCCCCTCCTGCAGCGTGCCCACCAGCCTCAGGAGCGTGGGGAGCCGGGAGCAGCTGGCTGCGGCCACGCTCCCGCCTGCAGGAGCCACTTGGGCCTGGTGGGCGCTTCCCCCAAGCCTGTGCTCGAGCCAGCAGTGGCTGCTCCCGTCACCCCTCCACCAGTGGAGTCCTAATACACTCTTGTACTTGGCACTTTAACCCCTTGAAAGCCATTCCTTCTAATAACAATAATACTGCAACCAGCTGCGTAAGAACACAATCCCTCTATTGCATCTCCCTTCCCCTCCAGAAACCCTCCCTGCTCCTGTGCTATCCAAAGCATTTACTGCCTCTGACTTAGCATATGCTGTACTAGGTAGTAGGGCATAGTCCATAGCGCTCAATAACGTGTGCCCCTCTGTAAATAACCTTGGAGTGATGTGAAGAGTTTGATTCAAAAAAAAACAACAAAAAAACCCATAAAAATGGAATAAACAGACTCTAGGGACTTGGCCAGTACCCCTCCTGTAATGTTCATTGTATATTTTTTTGATGTACTATAACTGTTGGGAAAAAAAAAAAAGGAAAATATTTTGATAATGGAATCTCATCGCTTTATTGTGTTACTCAGTAAATAAAAGGAACAAATATAAACAAGCCAGGGCTGTCTCGTCATTTTTTTTTCCCCAGATCCGCATCGGCTGAAGGGAACACATGTTGCTGGGCAGGACCGGGACACCTTTCCCTTGTCTTCTGGTGGTTCTGAGAGGAGAGCCAGCACGGTGACAGATGGGCAGCCAGAGCTGCCACAGCCCTAAGCATCGGGGTATGCAGGCTAAGCACCGTCCCAGCTTCTCTATGGTCATGACTGAGTCTGCGCTCAGGAAGAGGAGGGCTGCAGTGTGGTGGATGTGAGCACCCTGCCCTTGACAACAGCATCTTGCCCTGCTCTGCGCTATGCATTCACTGCAGCAGGATGACTGAATATTCCTGCACATAAAGGAGCAGTGGGCACAGCCAGGTAAGGGGCAATCTGCTGGGGAACACTGCGGCAGCGCAGAGCCAGGTGGGGTAGGATAAAGGAGAGCTGCTCTGACAGCAGCTGGGCTGGAGACAGGGCCAGCAAATGGACTCTTCTCACATAGTATCAGTAAATACAAAACGGAGCAGCTCAAGAGAGAGGGAACGGTTTCCCCTGGCCTGGCTGTGCTCAGCC
This sequence comes from Cariama cristata, assembly GCF_000690535.1. Taxonomy (NCBI): domain Eukaryota; kingdom Metazoa; phylum Chordata; class Aves; order Cariamiformes; family Cariamidae; genus Cariama; species Cariama cristata. Next base: position 3,562 of record NW_009594812.1, read on the forward strand.
ACGGAGCTGATCCCCACCTGCTGGCCAGCCCCGTGCTGTGCCTCCCCTCCAGCACCCTAAGGCCCTCGCATCTGCCAGCCGGCGCCGAGAGCAGAGGGGCAGCACTCGGTGAATCCTGGCTTTCCTGTAGCACCTCCAACATCTGCAGGGGTTGGGCAGTGAAAAGAGCGGTCTCTGTCCCAGTGCAGTGAGATGGCTCAGCGCTCTCATCCTCAGAGACCATCCCCAGCCCTGGGACACCTGTTCCTCATGCCACCGTGTTTCCCGCAGGCTCCGCAACACCAAACAGGCTCAGCAGGAGGTATGTGCAAGGGAAGTAGGGAGGTGAGTGAGAGGAATTGGCAAGGGAAGGGAAGGGAAAACGAGGCTCAGCCATCCATGGATCCGCTGCCCTTGTTCTTGCGACTCAGAGGAAAGGCAGACTTGCTTTGTGGCTGTGTCATCTTGCTGGCCAGGTAGATGAATGGCTCGATCAGTGTATGCCGGTCAGCCACGGACACCTCCCACAGCTTCACCTTCTCGCCCTTGGCCCAGTGCTGGGCTGCATCATGGTCCACCCGGCGCTGCTCCTGCAGGTCACACTTGTTGCCCAAAACCACAATGGTGACCTGTTCAAAAAAAGAAAGGGTGAGAAGAATCCCTGGAGGTACCAAATGCAGAGCTGAATGGTGCTGCCTGGCTTTGCCTTGAAGGCCCTTGGGTGCCAGGCCCACTCCTGCAGCTAATTCCCACTCCGTTCTGAGGCCTTTTAAAACATCACATTTCCCAGTGCTCCCTTCTGGCAGCTTCCCCTCCTGTTTGGGTCTGTGTGTCTCAAACCAGCCCCAAAGTGGGAGGGCCTGTTGAGCACTTCTACACTCAGAAAGCATCCCTGGACAGTAGCCAGTTACAACTGAGAGTCTTACGGAACAGGGACCTCTATCACCGTCTTGTGACAATCTAGGGAAAGGAGAGTCTCTGGGCGAGAACTTGAACAAGGGGAGCAGATCCCACTCTGCAGCCCCTTTCTCCTGCGGTACTCACCTCTTTCTTGTCTTTGGACTTGTCAATCTCCTTCTTGAGGAGCTCCACTCGCTTGAAGGACTCCTTGCTGTCAGTGCTATAGACCAGCACATAGCCATCCGTGCAGGAGAAGCAGTGCTTGGGAAGCTCCAGGCCGTCCCGCAGGCCTCGTGTGTCGTAGAAGCGCACTTGCTCACGCACCCCTCGGTCTGTCTCAATGGAGCCCACGTAAATGTCCTCCTGGGTCTCGATCATCTCGGAGCCTGCCAGAGAGGTGGGCAGGGGCAACACGGGGACCCTGGCCAGGCAGCTGGCCCTGGCACAACCCGGAGAACGGTCCTGCCAGGTAACCTGGGGCAGGAC
>NW_009594813.1:0-220 GCF_000690535.1 Cariama cristata
ACCCAGCCGGGGTTTTTGGAAATGATTTCTCTCCTCCATAAATTCACTTGCGTGCGAACAAACTGCTGCAGCTCCCTTGCTCAGAAACGCAGGCGTGGTCTAAGCAGTATTGCGAATGGGGCAATTTCCACCCAAAGGTCGAAATTCGTCCCTTGACTCCTCTTCAGGGGATGATGCTCAAACAGGAGGAGGTGCAGAAGATCCGACCCTTCAGCCAGCG
>NW_009594813.1:363-1751 GCF_000690535.1 Cariama cristata
ACACTGCACTTTTGACGTACTTTCCCCGACGTATCCAAAAATCGAGATTCACAGAGAATAAATACTTACTAACAAGGCATGTCTCGAAGTCTGTGGGGCTGCTTTTTTTTTTTTTTTTTTTTTTTTTTTTTTTTTTTTTTTTTTTGTTTTTTTTTTTTTTTTTTAATGCTGAGTTATTTCTTAATGAAAAAGGAACTTTTCTAAAAGTAAAAAGCCGAATGTCATCCTATTAAGCGTACGTTTACACACACATTGACTCCTACTCACACTTAAGTACATCCGTTTGAATACGCGCTTGTGGCTGTAATAACAAATTCCACTTTCCGCCAAGGTGCTTTTAGCATACTCTGAAATATGACCATTACAGATCGACAAAACCAAAAGATATTAGGAGTTGCATAATGATGGCTCATGTGGACTCTATCTATAAAGAAAGAGATGTTAAAATTCAAGCTAGAGGGAAGGGTAGATTATAGAAGGGTGGATTAAGAACTGCACAGAGCCTTGAAGGCAGAACGATGTCGAAATTGTGTGTGTGTGCATGCGTGTGTGTACATAAAAACCAATTCCTTCAAGGGTTGGATTACTTCATACATTAGTCACTAATCTCTCACAATGTTCTGATGAATGTTATGGTTTGAGCTAAACACACCGTGAAATCTGCTTGAGCTTTATTGAAACAAGTCGGTGTTTTCGCCCGCAAATTGTTCTGTTTGAAGCTTTCCTTTCCCAACACACCTTCGCTATTCGGTGTAATTTTTGCGAGTAGGATAGAAGCTGTTCAGCGGCTGAAGCCCGGCGCGGAGAGAAAAGGAGATGGGGGAGAAAGTCCAGGGTCCGAAAGAAAAGTGATTAGAAAAAAAAAATCCCAAGCAGCGCCCAAAATTGTGCTTGTCATCGTTTGTTTAAGTGAACCGTGCTTACGGAAGATTTGGAGGGGAAAAAAGCCCGCCTATTTTATTTTTTTTTTTTGATTAAAACAAACAAACGAACAAACAAGCTCCGAATTATCATTTCGGTGTTTGTTTAAAGCTTTTCGAGTTCGGGAACGCCACTAAATTGTAATTCAGTACCACGGGCAGATAAAACCCCATCCTTTCCTTTTTCCGACTCAGTCTTTTGGAGGCTTTCCTGATCACTTCTGACAATACGAAGCAGCCTTGACATAACACGGGTGGGCAGAAGGCAACGTGAGTAATCTTTTTATCACCGGTAAATATTGAATAGGGTTCCCCCTGCTGAGGTTTCGCCCGCTGTAGGTGCCAGCGGGGCTGCCTCCACCAGAAGCAGCTGGAGCCCGATCGTGCCAACGACCTTGCTGAAGTGAGTTTTCTTTGGACCGAGGGATGACAACAGGATTACATTTCGCCTACTGTCCTTCGGGGGGT
>NW_009594813.1:1770-2016 GCF_000690535.1 Cariama cristata
GTGGGTGGGGGGGGGGGGGGGGGGGGGGCAAAAAAATAAAAAAAACACAACATAAAAAGAAGGTGGAAAAAAAAAAAGAAAAGGCAGGCAGATGCTCAGGACTCAGTCGAGCAGCCAGCCTGCAAACCTGCCTGCCTACAAACCGCCAGCCTTTCTGCAGGGCTGAGCATCGGCGGGGAAACATGATTTGACTCGAGGAATTGCAGAGGACTTCCAAACCTGGCGGCAGCCCAAGAGGAGAACGTC
>NW_009594813.1:2407-2624 GCF_000690535.1 Cariama cristata
CCACCGCCAACCGGTCCATGAGCCAACGCCTGACATTTCCATGAGCCCTTTCCCCTCTCCCGCCCCATCCCCCAAGAACAATAATTAATTAAAAAAGCTGCACTCTCTTTTGTGTTAAAAACACTACTTTTATAAATAATTTAATGTCCTCCCTTCCCACGAAATGCTAGTTGCCGGACAGGAGAAAAGGTGGTGGTGGTTTTTTTTTGGCACAGTG
>NW_009594814.1:0-1339 GCF_000690535.1 Cariama cristata
CGCACCCCCACCCTCCCCCAAGATGTGCTCTAGTTCATTCAGGAATGAATTCAGAGATGCCCTTCATTGCGTGTGTTACTCAGGAGCTTGGGCTAGGTAATCAAGCCGACTCACTCCGCCTTTGCAATCCGCACCCCTGCGATTCACCGGCCCTCGGAGTACCCAGACACCGTGTAGAAAATCTGCAACGCCTGCCCAAACTGGCTCACGCTCTTCATTTCGTGCCCCGGGCTGTTAAGTAAAGGGACAAATGGGTAGGAGTGGGAGGAGAAGGGTGTGGGCGATGGGATCATACATCCCCTACATGAAAGCCTGTGCATTATCTTGGTGATTCAGTTACGTCTTAAAAGACATAAAAAGAAAGAAAGAATTAAGACAGCAAATGTAATTGTCTGCCCTGCTAAAAGCATTGCAGACAAAATGAGCTTTCAGGAAAGATACGGATAAAGTACGCTTTGCGTTCCTCTTGCCGTGGCCGTGCTGAATATGGCCAGGGCAAGGAGCACCCTAAAAATCAGCAGAGGAGGAAGCAGCCCCCGTCTGGAGTGAAGTCGTCCTGGGGAGCAGCAGTGAACCAACGCACGGCCCCTGGCCCGCCAGTTACAGACAGTGGAACTGCCGCCATCCGCGGTCAGGCCCACGTGGGCATTCGATCTGAGAAAACAAACAGCCCAGCGCCAGTGAGGTCTCAGATGCAGTGGCCAAGAAGGAGGCATACTGGCTGGCTTGGGGGCCTGTGATGGATGGAACCCTGGCCAGGACTTGCACAGTCCCTGGTGAAACCCTTGCTGTGCCCCCGCTCCGACCCGCCTGCCGCTGGGAGGCTGTGGCCACCGGGCCATGTCGGCCCCTCAGCTGAGCTCAGGGCAGGCGGAGGGGAGGCCAGCATGAGAGACAGGGTATAGACAGCCTCCCCCGGCTGTGAAATGTGTGCAATCAAGGAAAGACCGGAGGGGTTTGCAGTTTTGCTGTAGCAGCGATTCTCCCTGCCGACGTGGTGGTGGTGGTGGCGGCCTCATGGCAGGACCCAGGGCCTGGGCAGGGCTGGGGGACATGGAGACTAGGGGGGCTCTCCTAGGCAAGGCACAGTGTCCCCTGGCCCCGGGGTGGCCTTGTCAGCCTTCCAGAGCCTTCCAGGGCCTTCTAGAACCTTCCGGGACCTTTCAGAACCTTCCAAGGTCTTACAGGACCTTCTCCAGCCCTGCTGATGTTGAATACAGCCCTCTCAGATATGAAGTAGCCGAGGGGATGCCGCAAACACCCCGTTCGCCCCGCGGTCCCGTCCCCCACGTCTCTTGGCTGCGTCTGCAGCGAGGCATGGACACGCCGTCTGGCGGGA
>NW_009594814.1:1377-4202 GCF_000690535.1 Cariama cristata
CGCACCTGCCGGCGCTTGCAACTGCAATTAGTTGCACCCGGTCGAAGCCAAATTGAGGCCCCTTTCAAACCGCAACTCTGTGCGTTTTGTTTCCAAAGGGAAGTTCATCTTTTATGTGCATGCAAAATGGATAAAACCCAAGGAACTTTTTTTTTTTTTCCTCCTCCCTTCTCTCAGTCAGGCAGGGATTTGTTTAAAAAAAACCCCCATTGCTGCAGCGGGAAGATGCAGTGGCTCGAGGTTTTTAGTGAACCTTCCTTTGTGGCTTGGGAAAGGTTGGGTTTTTTTCAAAGAGTGGGCTTGGCGTGTGGCCTGCTCACCGTGAGGGGATCCTGGGTGCGGACGGGTGAGCTGGGCCCCCTGCCCCATTTGGGAAGCCTGTCCCCTTCACCCCGAGCGAGGAGAGGATGGAGTGGGGAGGGGGGGATGCACTTCTGCTGCCCGTGGGGAGGATATGTGTCCCCGGGGATGCAGCAAGCCCCTCTCAGAGCAGCATGGGTAGGGACCGACCAGTGTGGACCATCTTTTCTTTGCCCCCTGGCTCTTTTCCCTCCTCCCTCGCTCCTCTGCATTGTTTCTTCTGCATCCACATCCCCATTCACCCATGTGTGGATCCTCTTTCCCAAGGAGGCTGCCCGGGCTGCCGGCGCGAATGCTGAATCAGTTCATCCGAAGGCATAGCACCCCTCCGGATGATTGACGGGAGGTGCTGATTCAGTGGTGTGTGGGGGATCCGGCAGCAACCGCATTAAGAGGATTTATAAAAGAGATAAGGCGCAGCGCTGAGCTTCCCTTGGTAATCGTGCAGCACACGATTCGGGGACTGTACGGGGAATTTCGGTGCAGCTGACAGGTACACAGCGCTGATCCAATTGTCCTTACAGCTGTTATTAGCCAAAATAAGGGCCAACTGGAATTACAAATGATTTCTGGGTAAATGCTTAGCTCCGATTCTGAATGATCTCTCAGCAATAATCCACACGTAATCCTCAATACGGAGAGTCTGCTTTAAAGGCGGCTCCATTTTGAGCAGGCCTCAATAGTGCATGGATGTCCTGATTCACAAAATAAGGAGGAGGAGGAAATAGAAAACCCACGTTTGCTTTACAGCCTTTTCTCTGGGTTGAATAAAATTTAGTGAAGTGCGTGATCACGTACATACCATTTATTAAGAGAAAATTACCTGCCTGGTAATTATTTCTTTGGGAGAATAATTTTACACTACAGTGACCATATATGACTGTCTAAGGCAGGTCTGATGTATCTAGAAAATAAACAAACGAACAAAAATCTCCTGTAATGATTTGGTTTGTGATGTTTATTTCTCAGAACACCGTGTTTTTTTTTTTTTTTTTTTTTTCTTTTGATGGAGAAAGTCAGAAACTGGATAGCTGCAGGGACTCAATCTGAGGGAATGAGTGCACTGATGGTTAACACCTTCTCTCTTCTCCTCTGCACGTGCTGATGTGACAGATCGCCTGGTCCAGCGACACTTACGCAGCCCCATTAGCAGGGCATCCGAGTGCCCCGCAGGCTTTGGTGCATTGGTTGGCCTCATCGCAGCCCCATGAAGTGAAGCAGGGAAATGTGCTGCTCCCAGAGGCACAAATCCCAGAGAGGAGCGGGTGCCTCTTCCCTCTTTCTGTGCCGATATCCCTGTAATCTCGGTCATAGTCCGGCACCTGTTCCCGCATTGCCCTCACCCTGGGTGCTGTGAGGCTGGGGTTGAATCCAGGCCCCCAAGGTCTGAGATCTGAAGCCCCGTCTGTGGTCAGCACCATCACTCCAGGCTCATCCTTCCTCTCCCTAGCTCATCCCGTCAGAGGGAGGCACGGAGAACACCATAAAAGAGGCGGCACGGCAAGAGCAATACTTCCCAACACAATCCTCTTGCTCCGCAGGGCGATGGGCCCTGCTGTTCCCTCGGCGGGCTGCTGTGTGCGGCGGGAGGGAGGGTTGTGGGCAGGATTCAGGTCTGAACTCCCTGTCGTTTGCACATGCATGAAATTAAAACCACAGGCTCCCAATTTGTATTCCAGTGAGGGCAGAGCCAGAATGAGGGAGACAGAGAAACAGTATCTCCAAACCCTTCTACTCATTTTGGGTGCCTTGTGCTGGCATGAGACCTAGGGCTGGGTTTTCAGGTCTAATTCCTCTGAGCACCCGCTCAGACACTCATGCCTTGCCGTTTATCTCATCTGAAGAGGGCTCTTCCTACAACAACTTGATTGCCAGAGAGTGGGCACAGAAGAGTTTGAGTCTGCGACAATTACTTGTGTGAGTAATCCTTGGGTAATCCCGAGAGGTTTTACCTGGCTGAATAAGGACTCCCAGAGTATCACCAAACCCTTGGATATATCCTCTAAAAATAGTTTTGGCCCACTGCTTCCTGTAGGACTTTCAAGGGGACTGGAGTAGGTTTTGTAATCTCTGGTATACCTTAATTAACCTCCCTGCGACATTTTAAACAACAGGCTCAGCTCTTGGCTGTACAAGAGAGAAATGTTGGAAACGATATCTGTTCATCGTGAATCATATTCTCTTAGCTACCTGCTACAGAGGGGAAAGGAGGCCCTGCCAAATGCCACAGAAAAAAATTTAATCTTTCCCTGCTAGCAAATTCTGAAAAAGCAAATAACATTTTCATAGTTTGTTTACTCATTTGTTCCTTAAAAGAGGCAAAGGAATCTGTGAATCAGAAGAATTTCCATCTCAAAAATTGCTTTGGCAGCCAGTGGCTTGTAATTTAAGATTAAGTGATTGAATTTCATGCAGCCTTGCTTAAAATTCACTACCCCACACACTGTCACCATACACATAAACCC
>NW_009594815.1:0-16595 GCF_000690535.1 Cariama cristata
GATGTCGTCTCTAAGCAGCTGGAGGAAAAGTCTATCATGGATTCAGCATGGATTCACCAAGGGGAAGTCATGCCTGACCAATCTGATAGCCTTCTATGATGGCATGACTGGCTGGGTAGATGAGGGGAGAGCAGTGGATGTTGTCTACCTTGACTTCAGCAAGGTTTTTGACACTGTCTGCCATAACATCCTCATAGGTAAGGTCAGGAAATGTGGGTTAGATGAGCGGACAGTGAGCTGGATTGAGAACTGGCTGAATGGCAGAGCTCAGTGTCGTGACCAGTGGTGCAGAGTCTAGTTGGAGGCCTGTAGCTGATGGTGTTCCCCAGGGGTCAGTTCTGGGTCCAGTCTTGTTTAATTTATTCGTCAACAACCTGGATGAAGGGATGGAGCGTACTCTCAGCAAGTTTGCTGATGATACAAAACTGGAAGGAGTGGCTGATACACCGGGAGGGCACCGGAAGGCTGTGCTGCCATTCACGAGACCTGGACAGGGTGGAGAGTTGGGCAGAGAGGAACCTGATGAAGTTCAACAAAGGCAAGTGTAGGGTCCTGCACCTGGGGAGGAATAACCTCACGTACCAGTATAGGTTGGGGGTTGAGCTGTTGGAGTGAAGCCTGCACAGACTGGGGGTTGACCTGCTGGAAAGTAGCCCAGCAGAGAAAGACCTGGCCAGCAATGTGCCACCATGGCCAAGAAGGTCAATGGTATCTTGGAGTGCATTAGGAAGAGTGTGACCAGATTGAGGGAATTTATCCTTCCCCTCTACTCTGCCCTGGTGAGGCCACATCTGGAGCACTGTGTCCAGTTCTGGGCTCCCCAGTTCAAAAAAAGACATGGAACTACTGGAGAGAGTTCAGCAGAGGACAACGAAGGTGATGAGGGGACTGGAGCATCTCCCTTATGAGGAAAGGCTGAGAGAGCTGGGTCTGTTCAGCCTGGAGAAGAGAAGACTGAGAGGGGATCTCATCAATAGTTATAAATACCTTAAGGGCAGCTGTCAAGAGGATGGTACCAGACTCTTTTCAGTGGTGCACAGTGACAGTTTAAGGGGCAACGGGCACAAACTGAAACACAAGACGTTCCATCTGAACATGAGGAAGAACTCCTGTACTTTGAGGGTGGCAGAGCACTGGAACAGGCTGTCCAGAGAGGTTGTGGGGTCTCCTTCTCTGGAGATATTCAAAATGAGCCTGGACACAACCCTGTGCAGCTTGCTGTAGTTGAACCTGGTTTTCTGTGATTTAGGTAGTGATTTTGTGGGGGTTTTTTGTTTGTTTCTTGTTTTCTCTTCCTAATTTTGTTCCCAATTTGAGAAGACAGGCAAGGAAAACTTGAAAAACTTTGCAGAACTAAATTTTTGCATAACCTCTACCATGCACAATTCGTGCACTGAAAGTGATGAAAGAATACATTTGTTTAGATTCCTGCTATCTTCACATGATTTTTTTTTACTGGCATAGATGTTAATTTTAAGGACGTACGTTATTTAATAAATCACATAATTAGGAGGATATCTAAAACCAAATCCATTAAGTTGTCAATGCACAGAATAAAGAATTCAGATTTATTTCAGCAGGGCAATAACTTATTTATATGTTCATATTGGTAACTATTTCTTCAGAGGGAAAAGATTACTATCCATATACACCTTTCAGTTCCCTAATGAATTCTTTCATTGCCATATGAAGAATTTTACACTTGAATAATCAGCTGCTTGATGGCTTCCCATAAAAAAATTAAATCAACAATGCAAACATGGTTTAGATTCCCATAACAAGACAAGGGTGGGACACACAGAAAAACATCACAAATTCAAATATGTCTAGAGCATATTTTAGTTTAAAATTACCTAGCATATTTGTTGCCCAAAAAGCTTCAGTTATATTGGAATTTCAAAACATCTGTTTTCAGAACAGCATCTATTTTCTGTTAGTATTTTAAAATATTCAGAAGTATCTACTTTTATGAGTGAGAACCACAAGCAGAAAAACCCAGACTATTAAACTTTCTTACGATTCCCAAATAGATCTTTTCTCAATAGTCTGCCATATCTTGCTACTCTAATTCATACAGATGATCTTTACTCCCACTGATTTAAAAGGGCAACTTGAATGATGAAGGGTTGCAGTACAGGTCTATTGCATTTCAAATTTCAGATCCCCCCCAAAAAGCCAAAAAATTTTGGCAGTATCATTGAAGTATCTGTTCTTCTTAAAATAGGAAAGAAAGAACATATTTCAGCTACTCTTTGACTACACAAATCAGTAATTGCAAAGATCATATGATTGTTCTTTTAGTACAGGAAAGAATCTCAATAGTTTTATAATAGAACAATTCCCGTGTGATTTTTTTAGAAGACGCAAAATATAATCATTTTAACCCACAGATTAAAGTGCCTTTCTCCTTCCATTATATAAATCCTGCACCAGATTAGAAGACAGACTCATATCTCTGTCTCCATTATGACCTGAAATGAAACAGTTTTTATACTATATTGACAGAAATCTTCATCTCCAGGGGCCTGCATTTGCTCTTACTGAAGTTAATGCAAAAAATCTAATTGGTTTCAATGACAGCAGGATATAGTCTGAGGCTCCATTCATAGGACTTTCTGGAGGAAACACAAGGAAAACATTTGTGACCATTATCCCCTCTCTATGATCATTTATCCTTCCTTTTTGTTTTGCCCCATATTTCAAAATTTTAATAGTTAGACATTGTGGCTTGGGCTAGAAAGAAACTGCCATGTGGGAAATGTATTTCTTGGGCACCTATGACTTTAAACTGCCAGCTCTCAGAGACTGCTGGCTGGCTAGACTCCTGCTCTGTTCCACAGTGTCAACTTCTATGTTGGACATTGTTCATTTTTTGGAAAGATGTACAGAATTATATTTGGGGTTTGCATTAAAAATATAGCTAATTTTTTATACGTGAGCCTAAAGATGCAAAATATTAGATTAACTGGGTTAGATTTTCATGGAAGGAAGTACTGAAAGGCAAATTCATAAGGCCAAGCTATACTCAGCATACTGAACTCAACTCTATTACAGCATTCTCCGTTATTCCATCACAAAAATAATTCTGCGTATCTCCAACCTTTCACATAGGTACCTATGGCAAACTCTAGGGCCGTCTACACTTCCACTGAAAATAAACAAGAGAAAGAGGATTTACCACTGCCTTTGTAAAACAAAATCAGGGCCAAACTGTAGGTGTTTGCCTTTAGTTGAAGCTGCAGATATTTAGCAATTCTCATTCTCAAAAATCCAATTCTAAATGGTCTCTAAAATTTTGTGGGAATTTAAGGCATATACAACACAAGTTTGATTCCTAATTGTATTTAATAACACTCAGACATATGGCAGTTTAAAGGCAAAGAGGAAAATAAAATCTTCAGTTGCAACAACCCGATAGTAAACATTTTTGCAAATACAGGAGTGTAGGACTCCCTGCATGCTGAGCTCTTATTCTGAAAATGAGTACCACAGGCCAGGACAAAGCTGGAGCAAGGACAAGAGTATGCACATTACATGGAAACAAGGGAGGGAGAAACATGTAAGAGGCAAAAATATTTTCAGCACAAGTAATTTCCATATAAAAATATCCTGCTTCTATTTTAATTTCTTCCCCTTAGGGATGCTTTTCATTGTTGCTGTTTTTTCCAGTATACTTGAAATAAAGCAGAGTATCAGTGAAAATTTATGAAATAATTTAGTGAAGAAAATGAGAAGGAAAGAACAATGGCCCATGGCCAGACAGGAATGGGAAGGTTCAGCCACTATTCCCAAACAGAACAATAGAAAAGATCAGAATTCACACTGCTTACATTAATATTGCAAATCCACATCTTCAGAAATGGGAAAAAAAATGAAATTAATTCATTGCTTACTGGTTTCCATATCCTCAAATCTTCTCAGCAATCAAATCTAAGACTAGTACAAGGTAACTATCTTGACTGTATTTCTAAAAGAAGCTAACTGTAGAAGATTTTCTGATTACTTTGTTCACTCAAACCAAGTGTTTCCACACTGCTAGAAAAAGTATTTTCATAAGTACAGCTCAGCTGCCATCTAGTCACATACTAATAATACACAGCTCTTTTCTGAGGCATATTATTTACATTATGGATTTATTATTGTCTTCTGTTATGTTGACATGAAATAATCTTTCATCTCCTTCTATGTTAAAGGCGTGCAAGCGTCCTTTGCTCAGTAAATAATTCAAAGACATATAAATATTTTAAGAACAATAAGCAGTATATTTTGGAGCAGTGGAAGAGAAGTGAAATTAGTTATTTGTAGCTGAGATCTTGATTGCAGCAGCATAATTGTTTTTCAGTTTTCATTTTTCATTTCACAGTGAACCAAATTTCTCCCTTTACTTTCAGATGCTGAATATTTAGTTTCATCTGTAGCAGTATTTTTTATGAAAAAACACAGCAGCATTCAAGCATGAACTTCTAATGCTTTCAAAATTCCTGTGCTAAACAAAAGGAAATTTACTTATAACAATTTGTTTGTCCTGCATACATTTTTTAAGCACGGTATATTAATCTTTTTCATAAATATTGTGTTTATGGGTTAGTGGATATAACCTCACAACATACTTGAATATAATTAACTAGTGAGAAATTTTCAGTCAAAAGAAGTTTTTTCTTTATCAGGCTGAAATAACAAAGAAGAAAATTTCTTATTCTTTTTATATTCACATAGAAATTACAGTTGAAATGATAAATCAAAACTGACCCACAGTCAAAAGTAATAGAAGTTTAGAAAGCTGAATAATGTGCAGACACAGCAAAAATTCATTTGGGAATCACTTATTGCTAGTTATTTTTCTATGATTTGAGGCTGGCCCTCAGATCTGCAATGCAGATCTCCAAAATCTGGAATAAGACAAGCTATAAGGCCTGGCAGGAGCTCTACATTAATATTGTCAATCCATTTGCATGTCATCTTCTTTCCCCTAAAAGATTAGCACAAAATTCGTGTATCCCTTTCTCTTCTCAGTATTGGATAGGCCTGCTCTAAAACACATGAAAGAAGCAAACCTTGAGCCTCTATGCAGTAGTGAATTTAAGGCACAGTTGATCTGGTATTAATTTTAAAATACAAAGCACAAAAAGTTTCAGAAAAAGATATAAAGCTATAGATTGCTTTGGTTCATTGCTTAGTGAACAAACAATAACCCATCTCTGAGCAGCCAGCCCCTGTCACTCCCGCTCTCTCTGTACAAGGATATTTTATAATGGAGCATTTGGCTGCAGTTCTTCAACGTGGCATTGACAGTTGCAAACCTCACTGCTACAGACAAGTGGTTAAAACCCTAGAAATTTATAACTTCAATTGAATTCATACTTCTAAAACACAGACAATGCAAAATCCAAGGAAAAAACTCTCTATTTGATCAGATGTTTTCTATAAAGATATTTGCAAATATATTTGTGTTAAATTTTTTTTTTTGCCATTTATGCACATATTGCAAAAGGAAGTGTGCCCCATGTTTCAATAAACTATAAGTGGGGACTCCATCCAGTCCCCTTTAGCACACTACACTGTATGATAACTACAGGACTTGGAATTCAGAGAAACTTTGTCATATGAAAAAGAAATATTTTGAGGAGGTGAAATGACCAGCAGTGTGGAAGCGAGGGATTGACTTCACTCAACTTCCCTTACAAAGTGATACGTCCTTTGGAAATCTTTGTCCATTTAAACCAAGGAGATTTTATAAGTTTTGGTTTAAATCCCTTTCTCTTCATCCTGTTGTGCCTTTCCTTACCTTTTTCCTGAATATGGCTTGTTATCCTTTGTTTTTTTCCTCTTCCTGTTTGTTTTAGAAGCTGAGGGTTATATAAAAATCTCTCTGAAGCTCAGCAGAAGTTTAGTAGCTGCCCCTGTGACCTTGATAAAGATCAAGGACAGACTTGACATAAAACTGCTAAAAGGCAGTAGCAACTGAAATTGGAAATATCCCATTAGAAAGGACAGGATAAATAACCCCTTCAATCCTCAGAAATATCAGAGTTAAAACTGTTACATTTGCCTATTCCCAAACATAAAAAGCAACTATTTCAGTACTGCAACTACCTTTTCAAACATGTTTCTAACCCTACAAGAAAGCAGATTGTAAACCAGTGAACAGATTCATCAGCTGGTAAAAAGAAATTAAATTACTGATGTAAGCATTTATCTAATGCACATTTTCTCATAGGCATTTTAGCGTGTTTTATTTTAAATCCAGACCAAAATCTTGGAAAAATACCTAACCAGTATTCGTCCAGCTCCAGACAGCTAAGGCAAGACAGATATTTTCCCCTCACACAGCACCTTCACAGGCCTTTACTTGGCAGCTCCAAGAACGCCTGGAGAGGATCGTACCTGGAAACCTGCAGGACCAGGTGGCTTTTAAATTTTGACCAAGTTTCCAACTTAACTCCCTCTCCTGGTTACTCTACCATCTCTACCTTGCCATTTTGGGACAGACAATGTTTCAGATGAGTTTTATTACTAACCAAGTGACTGATAAGAGCCATTACATGCATCACAGTGAAATATTTGAAAACAGGTACTGTGGGAACTTTAAGAAATTATCAGTATAACCACAGATTTTGTTTAGATTACTCTATGAGGAAAAAACATGATAACAAGACATCCTAATTGACTGTATCCCATGGACTTTAAAAGTGTCAGAGCAATTTAGCCTTTAAAGCACTACATAAAATATTTTATCACATCTCTGCCTCAGTAACTTTAATAAACTACACAGCCTTCAGGGACCGGGCTCCTTATAAATTAACTGCCTTCAACTTGCTGCACAAGGGTCTTTATCTCTTGTCAGCTTAATTATGTGTTTAATTTTATTTTTAACATTTTTTAAAATGACCCACACCAAGAGAAGCCTAGATTGTTTAATTAAACAAATGAATATGGTTATATCTACCACGATCAAAGCACTAGTTTGTCATACTAATGTTTTATACAGAGCTGATAGTTCCATTGTAGTGCTAATACACTAGTTTAGTCTAAAGTTTATCAGCTCACCTTTCCAGCAATAATTTAAATTTTAACTTTGTTCCACCACCCTCTTACAACTAATTGGCTGTAGTTTTTCCCCAGTGTCTCAACAGAAGCTAGACTCTAATAAGTTATTAAGCAATTACTAATGCATTATTGCTTATGCATCTGTGTTCCAAATTTACACGCTACTACAGAAAGACTCAAATGAGTGCCTGGGTAGCAGAACACAGCTGCACGGGATTTTCTCTTCAGCAGCAAAAGTTCTATTTTAAATATGGGACTCAAACAAAAAAGCAGTAGGTGTTACAGATCTACAGCAAAACCTAGAAGGAAGACCTTATCCGAGGCTTGAGATGCTCAAGAACAGCATCACCACCAGCCAGCATCTGGAGTGAAACACACGGTCAACACTGAACGCAGAAGGAAGGGGAGAGGCCCAAGCCCAGGAGCTAGGCTCTGAGCTCCAAGTTGCGTAGCATCAGCCTCCTTTGCTGGCATTCTTTCCTGCAAACCCCAAACAAATCCTTTCTTACAAAATTCATCAAGAGGAAAGGCACCGCAGCTACAGCATTCATGCTCAGGATGTGCAAAAGACTTGCTTCCAAATCCCACCTGTTCAATGAGACCTCAACCTATGCCTCAAAGTACATTCGTGACTTATAGTATAGGGTAATGTAACAGGGAGAAGAGACTCTTTCAGTTATTTCTGTTGATTTGGTTGCAAAAAGGAGGAGGAAAGAAAAGGGAAAGAAAGTTTCTTGACATTAGTCCTTGTGACAGCACTCACCTGTGATGGGGGTCTGTATCCCACTACATGCTCCCAAAGACTGTTTTGCATTTTACACTGAAATGGCATTAAATCAGAACAAAATAATTGGAAACTAGGCCATTCTACTGCTCTGCGGCAACACAGAGAGACAAAGTTACAGTCAGGCATACATTCACTCTTGCTTTGTGGTAAAAAAGTGAGGAGCTCCGAGAGGCGACAAGATTATTCTCCTTTCTCTTCCAAAATAACCTCCCTCTAGATCAGAGACCTTATCCAGGAGTGAGATCTTGAATCCTTTTGGATATAAGTGGGAACTGACCTCTGGTCTCCCATACTCAGGGGAAGTGCTCTAAATGCTAAACTACTGCATAGCAGCAATGCAAGAGAAAGGACAACAGCAGCACTGTAGTTTTGGGGGTGTAAACAGAGGTATTTAGTACCCAAATTCAGTATTACTTCTTATATGCAAAGTTACAATGAAAGGATAACACAGTCCTGGGGCACCGAGACAGGTACTAAACCCTTAACTTTAGCTGAATTTAAGTTACCAACTCCTCTTGCTTTTCAGAGAATAAGGAGGTAAGAAAGGGAGCTAATGGACTTTTGAGAAGAGACCCAATATCAAGGAAGAACTTAGGTGGTTGAGAGCTGGTGGGAAGGCACAGTGGTGATGGCACTCTGTGGATAGGCCTGTCTTTCTGGAAGTTGTATCTCCTTTTGGGGGCTCTCCATGTTCCTCCTTTCCCCCTAGCATCAAGCCTTTTTCATCATAGGGTTATTGGTATTTGGGTCTCATGATTTTTCAGCCAATATTGTGATTTTTTTTGATGGGGTGACTCATGATCTATGTACACCAGGACTGGCAATAACGGTATGGTACATTTTCCTGCTTTAATATTAATATAAATTATTTCCCCTTGCAGGAAACTCCTTAGAAATCAGTCATGTAACATGGTAGAGGAAATCAGTTGTTTCACATGTACTGAAGGCCTGCAACAAATTTCCTTCACCAGCCATGTGACTGAGTCTGCAGAAGCCATGACTTCAGGTGTGTGCCTGGTAATATGAGAAGTGGTAAGCACAAGTTGTTTCCCTATTAGGCCATACAGTCTATTTTGCCAACAGGTTCACCACTTCTAGAAAGTAGAGCAGTGAGAACGACTAGTGGTGACAAAATCCTGCATGTTATGGAAATGCCAGTTACCACAATGGCTAATTTCTACCAGGGCTTTTTCTAAATATGTATTTGAAACTCAGGTCAGCGGAAGTCAAGCGTATATTTTTTAAAACCTTCACTGCCAGGATGACACTGGGCAGTAGATGGGAGCAATGCGTAGTGATGCGAGTTTGATTGATGATGGCTGCACTGTGCATATGATATGCACAGTAACTTTAGAAAGTGATAGAAAGCACCTGAAAAAAAGTTCACTTTGAAGGTCAAAGCTGACAGAACCTTTATATATGTGGGAAGATGCCAGTAGAAGAGCAATAACTTAAGAGAGCTACAAGAAGTAAAAAGCCAAAAAGTACAACTGCAAGATCTTGTGGAATTTATGGCTTGCTTGGTTAGTATGTCTGGCTGGCTGACTGATAGTTTCATTGTGGTAATAATACAATAGTTTAAAGTGAAGTTCAACTGCTCATCTTTCTAGACAAAATGTAGAACTTCCACTTTGTTTTACAGTGCCCCTCAGACCAACAACAAATGACTGCCAGTTTTCCCAAATGCACTGCACATGCTAATAAGTTATTAGCCAATTACTTTTTGCCAGATGCATTCAGGCATTTCAGTTGGTACATGAATTTAAAGACTCACACTTAATGGAAAAGTTTGAGAAGGATTTTCATTAGAATGTTTGTTTATATAAAACCCAGATTTTGGTATTTTCTTGCATTTATTTTTTGGAAGCCCTTTGTTTCTGGAAATTTCATTTGTCTTCATTTGAAACCATTATGTTCACTCGTTACTCTCCATAGAAATGAATTATGTTATCAACGAAGCACGATGACTTCAAGGCAGAAATAGCAAACATTTCATCTTTTCAAGATTAAAATATCAAAATCTTGTTTTAATATAAGCAAACTATGATAGCTACATATTGCAGGGGTAAAAGTACCAAACAGGCAGTGGACTGAACCATCAAATGAAAGAAATAACTGATTTAAAAGGTACTAGTTTCTCCCCAGCTACAAAACTAGCTGAATTAAAGGTATGATTGACAGCACCTTCTTTTCAAGCTTCTTTAATCTTTATCCACTAAGAGTGATTTTCAGTTGTTGAAATCACGATGAAGTTAACAATTTAAGCAAAAACTTCCCACAGTGAATGTTCAGACTCTGAGACGCTCCTTTGACTGTTGTACAAGTTCTGACCAGATTACAAACTCTCATTAAAAAAAAAAAAAAAAAAAATCACAATTTGTTCACCTCTGTACAAGTTTGTTAAAACTGCAACTAAACTCCCCAAAGATTCATGTTCTGGTTTGTGGCACAGTCATTGTTTCCTCTTAGGTTCAGTTGGTGATCTGTAAAATAAGCCAGAAGCTTTTCCTCTCACGCTCATGATTTCTCTCTTCCCAATGATAAAGCACTGTGGAGGAGGAAGCCTTTTGAAGGTAGAAGAAAACAGCTATACCTAAGGAGTTAAAAGAAAGAAGGGGAAAAAAGGAAACAGACCAACTTGCCAAGAAACAGTTTAAAGATAAGAGGTTGTCCCTAATGGCCTGTCCAATCCACTGTGGAACAGCAGAACTGAGTTTGCAGCTGGATACCAAAGTGGCTTAGCAATTCCAGCCCCTGCATACCTTTGTCTCAGAGATGGGTATTCAGATACCCCATGATCCCTGCCTCAGAAGTGGCATGCTGCTAGACAAATGAAAGTGCCTCTGATCTGCTCATGAGCCATACACAAAAGTCGGGTATTATGCCTGTACGCAACAGGGTGTCGAAATCAAGGTTGTCCATCATCCTTAATGCTGACTGTTTACATGGAGGTGATTCTGCTGGCTTAATGTTCCCCTTTTATAGACTGATAGGTAATTACATTTTTATATATACATATATACACAGTCCATTAGATTAAACAACTATTCCATATCTATCAGGTAGGGGTGAAGCAAGCCTCACCTACTGCAGCTGGTAAAAAAAATATCATATTATAAATTACATTTACTTTTATAAATCAGAAGAATCAGATCCTCACTCCACCTAAGAACATAATTACTTCAGGTAATGTGGCACACTGCTTATAGTGAAGGAATGGATTCTTATGCAATAGTTAAAAGCTTTCAGAAGTTAAGTGTGTCATGTAAAGTCATCAGATATTTTACTCTGATAACTTGACAACTCCATTCTAGGCCAGTACCAGTTAAATGTCCATTTTATTTCTTCTATGCTTTTCTCATTGGCAAAAAACTTGGGCAACAGCACACCTTAGGTTAATCCTAACATTTTAATTAGTTCAGAGCTGACAGCTATTTGTACTTTCAGCAATAAATTTTAGAGTCACTGGAAAGTCGATTAGTCTGTAATTTAGGAAAGCTTGTTCATGTGTTTCACTTCTCTGTGAAAGACAGACACACTCATGAGATTAAGCTCTAGCCCGGCAGAAAAACTGTTTTTCCTAGCACATATTTGCTTCTGATGTCATAAATCATGTTTAAATCCTGACTTACCTGGCCTGCTGGTGACAAGTAGTTAGCATAAGACACAGGCTCATTTGCAGGTAGAATACTCAGACAAGTGGTCCCATTCTTGGAAATACTGGCTGGATGATGAACTGATTTAGCTTCCTGAGTTCTTTTTTTGTCACACACGTGCTGCTCCAGTACAACTGCCTATGGAGGTCACTGTGTTTGCAAGCAAATTGAGTTGGTTTCTCCATCTTTCACACCTCTGGCTAGTCTGCCTCTCCATACATATTTCTAGAAGACCTGTATTACCAGTGCTTTTGTTTTTCTCAGGCTACAGTATGTCATTTATGACAAAAAAAAGCCTAGCGTGTTCACAGATAAGGTCTTACTGGAAGGATTGTGGGTTGTTGTTTTGGTTTGGTGGGGTTTTTTTGTTTCTGGGGGTTTTTGTTGGTTTGTTTTTTTTTTTTTTGTAGTTGTTTTGTTTTTTGTTTGTTTGTTTTTTTCCCATTTGTGAGGGAGCTGGTTCTTCAAGTAGAGAAAGTGACCCTGGCAATTTGACAGGGTCAGGTCAGATTTAGCCAGTGACATAAAATTATGCACCAGTAATCGTTCTTCAATATATACTTCAGGGAACTGAAGAGAAATGAAAACCTGTTCCAGAGTACACAAATCTTCTTTCTTTGTGACTCTAGATGCTACACAAACACACATGATTTTTCTTTTTTCAAATATTGTTATAATATTGAACTTTACAAATTCATTCACTGCTATAGCATCAGATTTGAACCTCACATGTGCTTCCACAAATAAACAGGAATGCTCTTGCTGTTACAGATGCTGGAAATGACTAGATAATGCATTTCACAACCATGCCAATGGTTATTTTCTTTCACTCATCATCTTTTGTTCACTGCCAGTTATTTCAGTTGGCAGATGTGGTTTCACAATCCTCTATAATTGTATCTGCTAGCATTGCATAGCTGAAAGTTCCTCCCAAGAGCATCTTTAGATATTTCTTATGTCCACTGCAGGTCTGTTTCCCATTAGTTATTTCCTTACAGAATAATTTCTTCAGTAAATGCCTCTTATCCAACTGTGGAAAGCAATCTCCTTATCTGACTGTGATAGGAAATGGTACCACACATTCCCTTTCAGCTTCTGGCTAGCCTGGCACAAAAAATGAACTGACTGTGCTCCTCAATAAGAGCTCAACTAACCCCACTGCAGATGTTTCTATATTTTCTCTTTCTATAATATTCATTCACATTCCCATAGGGGTTGACCAGAGAGGAAGCTATCAGAGGGTTTTCCTACCAAAGGGGCAGAAGGAGCAGAATAATGTGGAATACATTAGATCAGGTCAGTTTAGTGGTCAGTAAATGCAGATCTAGCTGTAAATTGATTTAAAATATTTTAAGAAATTCTCCAGGTGTTTTGACAGTAGGTATAAATGAGTGATATATTATAGATGTTAGAACAGATACAGTAATTCATTCAAAATAATTTTTCCATAAGATATAGGCATTTTTACTCAATTTTTTTATTTTATTTTACCCTGACCCTATAAGCTATCAAACACTATCTAATCAACATTTACATTTTCACCACCACTTAGTAAAGGTATTTGTAATTCACTTCAGGCAACCAGTTATATTAATGACAAAAAGTTCAGTTTCTGTTGCTAGAAATAGTTTGAAACCCCATGCATATATACACATATCAAATGAGACTAAATAATTGCTGTAAATATAGTGGAAAAACTGCTAAAATTTAGGCTTTGTTAAAAAAATAATTTGATTTCTCAGTTATGGTTTCTCAGACTAATCTACAGCTGCTAGTCTCAACTGTTCCTTCACCTGTATGTTATTAAAGATGTGTGCAAAAGTATAAATCAAATATGGAAATGCTATTAAAATTTAAAAAAAAAAACTGCTGAAACTTTATTTTCAAACATATTAATTAGGACCACAAGATAGAGGTGTCATTTTTTTTTTACTTACTAAATTTGAATAGGAACCTATTTCTTAAACAAATGGTTTACAGTAATCTGGATTCCAGTCTCCTGTTTTTTACTGCTAACATATACTGTAATAAGATTTGCAGGAGGATAACCACCCATCTACCCCACCAAGTTTTTATATTCATGCTGTATTATCTTCCACTTCACTTTCTTTACCTGGATTTCTATTTATGATCTTAAGAACCCTAAACAATTTCTGATCTCTCCACGAGGCAAGGTGGAAGAATAATATTTAGTCATTAAAGGGAAATTTTATATTTGCTCATCCCATCCCACTCTGCTTCTTGTATCACGATTAAAAAACTAGTCTTAATTAAAGAATTACATTCAGTCTTCAGTATGTTTCCCCTCTTCATTCACCATACCCAGTGGGTGGAGGAAAGATTCTTCCCAGCCAGTACTTATTAGACTCTCTGGTTACTGTAGGACTCCTTCTCTCATTCCCAGAATATCATTCAAGAACTAAACCTACAGAAATACCAGACTTCTCATTAGAATAATTTGTAACTTATACTTAGATTCTTTTCTAAATTAGAGGTGAAAAAGAAAAAAAAACAAACCACAAAACACACAACAAAAAACCTGCACAGAATCTGCCCAAGATGAATAACTAGACCGGAAGAAATTAATTTTCTAATTTTAAAGGTATTTAAATTTTTGCTTAAGCAGTTTAAAATATACCCATCATTCCTTGCAAAGAATATTTAAAAATGAAGGCATTGTAAACTTATTTTTACAGACAATGAGCAATCAAAATTTATAAGGCTCTCAAAATATTAATTAAAATTTAATAACTTTTCTTGAGAAAGGTGGTAGGTTCTTTCATATACATGAAAATGTTCATTTAAAAAATCTGCTTCTTTTTCAAGAAAAAAATAAATCACTTCATCAAGGAACATGAACCAGGTCTAACAATAAACCATTCTTGTGATTTACATCGTTTCATTCAGAGGAGAAAATTCACTACGTCATAATAAAACTAGTTGCCTACTCCAGGGCAGAAGCTGTACTGAACTCTACATGGCATAGGATATCGGGAAATCTCCTGTCAAGCAAATGGAAAGGATAGCTGGGGTACAATCTAACAGTATCCGGTCTGGGAAATACAGATATGCACCAACATTTGGAAAAGCTACCCAGCAGTGATATTACAAGAGATGGGTAGTATAACCCACTTCTCAATCCTCTAGTCAATTGGAGCTGTCAAGTGGCACCTTGTACTTCGCTAATGTGAAACTCTCAAGAATGTCCAACAGTTGGGTGCTGTCAAGTATTTTGCTGAAATCTAAAGTCCTTAAGCAAGAAAGCCTAATAGGATATGCATGAAAATCATGCGAAGTATTACTAAGGATGTGACAAATCATATGATAGGAATAGCTTCAAAGCCCAGCAGCATGTGCCAATCTGTGCCCTGATTACTGATTAACTTTCAGAAACATTTCAGAGTGAAGTCTGACTCTAGACAGGATTGGAAATGATATATGTTGTGTGAGAGGTACATTCATTTTCATAAGTGACTCTTCAGAGACTTTTGATAATTCCCAGAGGGACCTCCCTCTAATGATTTAACAAAGTGATCAAGGATCAAGGCACCTAGAATTCATGAACAGCATGACACTGCCTCCCTTTCATGTCTGACATCCTAAGGACAAAGAAACTATGAAAGGTTCACAGCCGTAACAAAACTGAGAGTTGTTAAAATACAGCACTGTAGTGGTAATGACAGTAGTTACAAAGGAATTAGTCTGAACTCAGCAAAACTTCCCATAAAACAAATTATTCTGGAAAAATTATTCTATAACATCCTTCAGCATAAACCAATGATACCTTTCACACATGTCCCATATTCTCCTATTATGATTCCACTAACATAGCAGCATATTAGTTCCGCTATTATTGTTTGATACTCAGATTAGTGGGGCAACTTTTACATCAATTCCTTTTGTTATGCACTGCCTGTAAGACCACCTATCTATTCTCAGTTGCTGTTGGTGTCTGCTTTCTTTAGGTCACATTCACATTTAGATAACATTCTGCATAAACTGATGCAGTGTCATGACAAAGGAAAGAGAGCGCTTTATTATGCCATATTCGATATCCCAGAATGCTGTAAGAGAGGAATAACGTGCTGTACTAGGTGTGGTTCACTATGAAGATCCTGTAAGTTTTGCTATACCATGTCCAACTACTAAAGACTCTCTGTACATTCATAAATAGCAATAATAAAGAAAGTGTGGAGTGGTACATATAAAAAGAAACAAACAGGACAAGTCACTGGGAAAATAACACTAATACTGTATCAGCTTCTCATGAAGAAGTAGATAGACACAAAAAGGAGGAAGTAAAGCAGACAGGGATGCTAAAGTCCGTATGTTACTGTAAAAAAAATTCTTCCCAGAGATCAGCATCTGGGGTCAGTAGATGCCAGGTTTGCCTAATGAGAGGCCACAGCAGTTAACAACACTGTGACAGGTTGAAGGGCAATGAAAACAGACTGATTCTTGCATATAATCCACGGCAACAAAATGCAGATCTATATGGGAATGCTATTGCCAGAGCAGATAAGAACACTATCATATTAACTTTAAAAGAACGGAAAGGAAATAAATTTTAAAAAGCTTAACTACCAGACAGGTGTTTATGACCCCCATATACTGCAATCTAGGTTTGTTAGCAATGCAGTATTTGCGTATGATAATTAAGCAGAAATTTTTCCGTCACATATGGAATTGAATCCTAAGCTCCTTTCCCACATGTCTATTACTTATCAGTTACTAAAATCAAGTTCACTGACTCCAGTATGAAGTTTGCCCAAATTCTGTTTCAAGTCCTTTCTTTTTGCTCTTGAATGCAGTTATGCTCATTTGCCTAATTAAACTGCTTTGGCCGTTGAGAAGGCAAGAATGTGTTTCAGCAAGTTAGGATACATTTCCTTGAGGAACAGGAATTCTGGGAGTTCTTATTCTATTAATTAAGTTGTAAGTACAAGAAATATAAGATAAATATGCACTGAGCAGCATACAATTTAATATATTAATGTATTAAATGCAATGTATAGTTTTATATAAATATAAAATATGCTTTATATATTAATAGATTATGTATTTACTATATTATTATAAGTATATTTATGTATTGAATGGTATGA
>NW_009594816.1:0-1995 GCF_000690535.1 Cariama cristata
CACGGGCGGCCGTGCTGTGGGAAGGGGGCTGCCTGGTGTGACACCCTCGGCGGTGGAGCCCACGCTGTCTCTACGCACGTTAATGAGAAAATACTTCCCGTGTGTTGTGTTTGTCTGGAGCATCTTCTCAAGCTGATACCCTGACGTCCAGAAGTCTAGTCTAGTCTTGTCTTGTCTTGTCTTTTCCACATACATTGACAGGAATAACTTAGAAACGATTGATCAGCTGTGAGAAAGATAAGTGGAAACTGTGGCATACTGTATCCCGCAGGACAATGGAGACCTGATAAAACAGGAGCTGATTTTTTTTAAGGCTATTTATGGGCCTATTCTTAGTGTTAAACTGCTCTTTCAAAACTTTTCTTGCCCCCTGACAGCTGGGGAAATTAAAGGTCTCGAATCGTATCTGAAAACAGACTTGTGTTCTGGTGTGTGCTTGAGGAGAGGGGATGTGATCTATGCATTTTTAAAAATTAATTTTGGTGATGATTTTTTGTCTGAGTTATATAAGAAACTTTTCTTATGCAAATTAAAAATAATTTGTCTAATATGGCACATCTTTAAATTTATTCACAACCTAGGCTGTCTCCTCTGTTCTTAATGTCAATAATCTATTATCTGAAATAAATATTCCTGGCTACCTCTTAAGTACTTTATAAAGCATTTATAAAATGTTTGGGAGTTAGTGAAGTTAGTAACAGATTACATCTAAACATGTTGAATACTATAGAGAGTAACGTCTCAAACTGTGCTTATAAGGTTCTCTTCTGATCTTTCGTCTCATACTCATCTGAAATATGAGCCTCTCTGGCTAATCGCAATGTTTGAATACAGTTACCTTTTGGTCTTTTTGTCTGGTTCATGATCACCATTGGTTTGCATTTGGTCTTTTATGGCTGAAGAAACGGATATAATCTCGCTAAATGACAAGTTAATGCACGTAGGTAATTTACCTGAATTGCATTTTGGCATGCTGGGTCTCCATTTCCAAGAGCTAATACTAATGTCTAAGAAAAATGCTATCTGTCTTAAAAATTCCATTTCGTTAAAGGACTGGACAGCAGGCTTGTAGATGTGGGGGAAAAGAGTAGCTATGGCAGTGGGCAAGTTTTCCAGAAGAGTGAGCACTCATGAGAGGCTTTTGGTACTCTTCTGGACACAGAAGAAAATGAGTCAGGATGTCTTGCAAGTATGATGTTGCTGGCAAGTGAGAGAGGAAGAAGTTTTTGGAAAGTGACTCCATAATTCCAAAGGGTCAGAAATTCCACTATTAAATAAACGGTCCTGGCAGCTTACCTGCAAATTTAAGAGCTTGCCCAAACTTTTCTTTGGGCTCTGCAGAACACGTGCAATATTATGAGGAAGGTCTTAAATCCAGTGTAATGTGCAAGTGGCTTTCACAGAAGATAAACATCTTTGGAATCCAGGTTGTCAGTGCAGTCTGATCTGATGCTATTGTATTCATGCTTGCATGTTTTCCAACTGGCATGGACTTCTTTTCATTTCAGAAATGGAAAATCCTGAAGTGGCTGTGAGCAGCTGCAGTGCTCATGATGATGAAAATCTTTGCAGCCCCAAACGACAACCATCAGTATCACAGGAGGGGCTTTTGGAAGACCAGCTTAGAAGAAAGTTAAAATTCTTCTTCATGAACCCGTGTGAGAAATTCTGGGCCCGAGGCAGGAAACCGTGGAAACTTGGGATTCAGCTACTCAAAATAGCGATGGTTACTGTTCAGGTGAGTAACTATGGAAACAGGGACTCTTCTTAGCCCATGGGAAGTCAAATAAGTGCAGGCAACAAATGCAATTCATGGTGTGGTGCACAGAAAGGGAGAGGATAGACTGCAAAGCTATCTCAGTAGCATATATGTAGCTTAGATCTTAGATGGCATAACTTTCTGCTAAAATAATTGACTGAAAAAATAGCTTTCCTAAGAGTGGAGATGAAAGGAATCATGTTTAAGGGCTTTTTATTGAATTTCTTTTCTTGCCC
>NW_009594816.1:2005-16179 GCF_000690535.1 Cariama cristata
CCCCCCCCGGATGGCATCCTGACACATCCATTCCCCCAATACCTTCTTCACTCTGAGTGTGTTTATGTTCGAGGGAAGGAACAGTCGCTTGTGTTCCAATATCACAGTGATAAGAACTGAAATTCGTGGCTTTTATTATGATGTTTGCTTGTGTCTTGCATACGGTATACAAACTTTTGTATTGAAAAAAATGCAAAAATTCTACCCCACTCTGCCTCTCACCCAGCCTTGCACCATAGGGTTAGGGTTACACATTTATCTGCTGCCCAAAATGCAATTGTTTGTCTCAAAATTCTGTGCTTAAGGAGGAAGAAGGTTTTTCATAAAACCTTTCTAATACCTCAGATGATGATCCTTCAGAGTTGCCTGTCTGTGATTTACCTTTATGGTGGTGTCAGTGCTATGACAATACAAGTATAGAGAAGAATGTTTTCCATGGTTGCATGAATGGTGGGACAAACTGCAGAAATAACAGTTCTCCTGCTATACAGCTGACAGCATGTTTGTATCCTTTACTTACTGCTTCAGTTTTAAATGCATCATCATCCTCTGATCGTCACCTGTCTCACTTTGCAACCAGAAATAAAATTTGATGGTGGAAGAACCTAACTAAGGAAGAAACTAATGCTGATTTAGCCTTTTCAGAGAAAATCTGCCTGTAGGTAATTCAATCTGAGCACTGTTGATTTGCTGGTGTATTCCTGCGTGCCTAGCATGCTGAGCTTGCCCATAGAGCATTTTAGTATCTCTGTAACTGAGTTATCCTTATCAAAACCTACACATCCACTTTGCATTGTGGCCATAAAACTAATCTGTAGACTACTGATTCAGACTTCTCTCTGATAAGTTTCTTCACAATAGTCCTGACACTAGATTTGAAACAATAGTCACTGAAAAGAACTGTGAGCTCCCACAAAGAATAAATCACATTCTTCTAGAATCCTTTTCCAGTCTGGAAAGTAAGTAGCTAGCAGGGTTTTATGCTAACTTTTTGTGAACAGTTGCAATATATTTAACAGCATCAGAGGCTATCCTGTTACAAGCACAGTTTTGATCAGTTATTTTCAAAGCACCTTTCACTGAAGACTGAGGGAGGGATGTTTGTTTTTCTGAGTTGTCCTCAATTTGCCTTTTGTGCGCTGTAGTAAGGACTTTAAAGTGGGGTCTGGCTAAGTCCTGTCCTGCCTCTTTGCCTGAGGAACACTGATATTCCCCAAGCCAAGTCATACTAATGTCAGGCTGAACTAACAAAGTAACAGTATATAGGTAGCTTGAATTTGAGATGGTATCCTTTTCTTTGTAAAAAATGCAAGTCCTTGGCCAAGATGCTGATAAACATGTTAAAGGAACATTCTTGAAACCTGTTGTTTCCTTAAAGTCAAACTTTCTTTTGACCAGCTGTGAAATGGAGTAGCCTGCGTGCAACTGCCATGTTGACCGGCGTGACAAAAGAGTGGCTGTTTGTAGGACAGGATTCGTATGTTAATCCAGAAGCCAACCTTGTCTTTGAACAGGAAATACAAATGTCTTTTTCAGCTGGTGGTTTTTGGATTGAGCAATCAAATGGTGGTTGCCTTCAAAGAAGAGAACACTGTTGCATTCAAACATCTCTTCTTGAAAGGATACATGGACAGAATGGATGATACCTATGCTGTGTACACACAAACAGATGTCTATGACCAGATATTCTTTGCAATAAACCAGGTAAGGATTGTCGCTGCAATGTATACAATACCCAAGTAAAGAACATGTATACCTTTTCTTCTTCCGCTTTCCCTGACGGTGTCTGAAATTGAACTTCTGTGCCAGTTGCTTAAGACTAGAGTGTAGACTCATTTAGGTTTTCTGTCATTGCCAAAGCATTGTACTTGTGGTGACATCCTTAAAGCTAATCAGTATACTAATTCTGTGCTAAATGCAGTCCTTGGACTTAAGCCAGAGTTCTTTGCAAGTAATGAATTAGGCTTTCTAGTAAGGACTGTAAAGAGAAAAAATAATAAGCAAAAAGGTATTTAGATCTAAATCCTGCACTTCCTGTTTTTGTCAACTACCTTAAAGTATTTGAGGACTCAGCTGTAGTGTGGTGTAGGTTTCCTAGTTCTTTAGGTGATCTTTTAAATAAAAAGATGGGTTATGGCACAGATCCAAACACTTCTGGGTTTGGGTTTGTTTTTTTTTTCAGGACTTAGCACCAAGAAAGATAAGGAGGCGTTGTTGCTAGGGCTTGCTGGAGTTTTGGTGCAATCTAAGTTGGTTTATCTGTCTGTTCTGAACTTTAGTACTTACAGCTGCCCAACATCTCTGTTGGAAACCATGCTTATGAGAAGAGAGGAGCAGAAGAGACAGCTCTGGCTGTGTGTCAGCAGTTCTACAAGCAAGGAACCATCTGTCCTGGAAATGACACCTTTGATATAGACCCAGAGATTGTGACTGGTGATGAACCTAATCTATTGTATCAGTTCTTAGGGTGGAGGGACCCTATATTTATGATAAATTCTTTAAAAAAACCCACATGATCCTATCACATGATCTGTATTTAACTTGCTACCAGCAAAAACTGGTAAGAAAACTGCTGTGTAATTAACCTCTAGCCCTCACCTCCAAGGTAACAGTCTTTTATGTCTACTACCACAAAACAAGTGATGAGCTGTTAGCACTGATGGCCATCTAATACAAGTATTTAGGGTTAATTTCAGGAGCCTTCCCTGTGGATTCATAATGAATAAGTTGGCTGGTGTTCAGGGAAGCCAATGGATTTGTCAACTAGCTTCCCAAATGAGTTCTCACTGAAGTGTGCTATCTTGTCTGGTGTAGTCAACAGCTCTTTACAGCCTCGGGACTGGGAAAGGCAGATTACAGTTAAAGAGCATGATAACCCATGAGATATTGTTGTGAGTACTTATCCATTGCAGACTGCTTGTACATTGAGCCAATGACGCCGTTAGACCACACAACAGTGGGAAAGCACAATTTGAATTTCACTCTGGATTTCCACAGGTGAGAAGGAATCAGCACCTCCTGTATTTGGGTATTTGTGCGTTTTCCTTGTGAAAAGCTAATACGAAGCTCTATTGCAGACTGGTGACAGTGCAGCTCATGTTCAATCTGAAGGCAATCAACCTCCAGACCGTTCGTCACCATGAACTCCCTGACTGTTATGATTTCACTCTGAGGGTACGTGGAAGCCTGCTACCGGTCTTTCTGTTCAAAACGAAAAATTGTTCTTGCTGATTTACCATACAAAGTCAGTGCCGATGTTTTCTGAAGAGTGTTGGGCACCACTGACTGGTCCCCAGTGGTGTCTGGATTACTCTATCATGGCTTAGTGTACCCTGTAAATAACCACCAGTTGTGGCTGTGCGAGGTTAAGCTTTGAGTGCTCGTGAAGTGGCCCTGAAGCACTTGCTTGGCTTACAGCCTTTTGTGCTCTAATCCATCTGAAGCATAATGAAAGCATAAACCTCTTCTCTTTAGAGAGATGCTTCTAGGAAAGCTTGTTTTCAGATCATAGAGGAAAGAGGCTGTAGTTCAAAAGAATTTCACCTAGTATCTAGCTGATCAAGAAATTTGTGGCAAATATATGTTTCACCAGATTTGTCTTTCACTTTGACAGCATTTATTTGTATAAACTGGAATTACCTTAAGCTTAAACAAGTTTCATAACTTCTCCCCTAGGAGGATTATTCTGACTCATTGTGCAAGCTTAGAAATACAGTGTGCTACATACGTAATGGTTTAACACTTTATTTTTTTTGTTAATACAGATAGTGTTTGATAATAAAGCACATAGTGGAAGAATTAAAATAAGTCTAGACAACGACATAGCAATCAGGGAATGTAGAGACTGGCATGTTTCTGGATCAAGTAAGTGACATAAATATGTTCAAATTTTCATGCTGAACTTTTGCTACGCTAGCACAATGTTCATTGACCTTTTTCTCTATTAAAAGATGGAAGCACTATTGACATACGTTCTTTAGCAGGTGTGCTCTAAATTCTGATTTTTCTAAGGAACTGTTCTTCAACCTCTGATCTGAAATCCTGAGAACCCAGCCACACCATTACTTTCCTTAGCAGTTCTCAAACCTTGCACCATTGATACTGTCAAACCAAAAATTTTCCACACCTCACTGTGCATCCTTCTAGCTTTGGCTACTGAACTTAACGCTGCTCATTGCTTAAAGTAGGGCTGTGAACCATTCTTCTAGCACCAGGCAACAGAGGGACACATGATAGTGGTGGAAAGTTGAAACTGATTCACTCCTTATTTCCGGACTTAGCACCAGGAAAGATAAGGAAGCGCTGTTGCTAGGGCTTGCTGGAGTGGAATGGCTAGAACGCTTCTTACTGCTGCATAAATGTTGTTTGGCCTGTATTTGGGTGTAACTGAGATGCACAGTATGGTTAAATTATCTTAAATAGTTAGTCACAAGAGCCCCCTTTGTTGGCAGCCATTGGGTCTGGTCAAAACATTGTCTGAGATCTTTTTTTGATTAGCGAAAATAATCTCTTTGAAAGTCAGAAACTTTCCAGGACTTTAAATTCCACTTATTTTTTAATTTTTTGCTGAAGAAAGCAATAGGATGAATCAGGTCCATTTTTCTACTTTGCCACTTTTCCCTTTGCTATGCCTATGTTAGGAAATGAAGAGCTGGTAGTGAAAAAAGGGAAGTTTTTTATTTTAAAGATCCATATTGGAATTAATTTTGGGGAATTTAATGAAATGCATACAGAGTACAAAATGCAGCGCTTATGCAAACGCATGGTCCACTAACACTCTTTACCAACTACCTTTGCTAGCTGTCATGTTATAAATGCACACCAGATGGCACGCCACCTCTAACAGATTGCTAGGGC
The DNA here is from genome assembly GCF_000690535.1 of Cariama cristata. Taxonomy (NCBI): domain Eukaryota; kingdom Metazoa; phylum Chordata; class Aves; order Cariamiformes; family Cariamidae; genus Cariama; species Cariama cristata. The sequence goes on from NW_009594816.1 coordinate 6,863, forward strand.
AGCAGTAGGAGGTTTTGATACCAGGCTTCTACAATAATCCACATTTGATATCTATGTAGATTGCCTCTGTAACAGTTTTCAAAATCATGTCCTGGACTACCCTGTATTATTTTCTGAAAGCCCAGGAAAAATATGGAGGTAATGATTGCAATTGGACAATAACAAGTTGTTGCTGTTCTGGACTATGCTGCAAAACCAATGGAAATGGCAACAGTACTTGTGGTAGTGACTTTGGTATAAGCAAGAAGTAGGTGGGCTTTTTCTGAGTAGTGCAGTTTGTGAAGTCAACTAGAACTTCAGTATCCCATTTTGGAGAATTGCTGCATCTTCTTGCAAATTTAGTATTGATTTGTTTCAATTTTTTTCTCAATCACTCTTCTAGCATTAAAAATCTAATGCTTATACTGTCTCATCTAGTTTCAGCTGTACGATAGGTATAAAACCCAAAAAGAAGTCTAGTGGTAGATTTGGTGCAAAATTTGACCTTAGTTGATCAAGAATGTGAATTTTAGTAACATAAGAGAATGAGAATTCCTGTCTAGCTCAATGTTGGTCTTGGCTAGCTAAGCAGCAGTGCAAATTATCTGCACTCCTCTAGGACAGAAAACTATCTGATAGTCAAATACTGGTCTGGAAGAGAAGACATACACTGTAAAGTTCCTGAGATTTTTTTGGGTGTGTTGTGGGGTGGTTTGTTTTTTTGTTTTGTTTTGTTTTTTTTTTTATTGACAAGTTCTCTCACTCCAAAGGCCATTCCAGTGCTTGTAAAATGGAACACTCCCACCTCTAATTCTGCAGGGCTGTAAGAACATTCTCACTCTGGTATATTTTTGATGTGGTATCAACCTTCCTAAGGTAGCTGAAGTGGTGTTTGTAGTGCAGATGCACTTGTGTCTCATGAAAATATGTCAGATCAACTTTTGTGGGAAAAATACTAAGATTTTTCTTAATTCAGTTGTATAAACATAGTTAACATCAAAACTTTATTCTTATTTCAATACTCAAGATGGTCAACAAGATGAAATGCATCTGACTATAAACATGTACATTTTTGTTCTTGCAGTACAGAAGAACACTCATTACATGATGATCTTTGATGCTTTTGTTATATTGACTTGTCTGGCCTCATTGATCCTTTGCACACGATCAGTGGTTAAAGGAATTCGGCTCCAAAGGGTGGGTATAACTCTTTCCTTGGAAACTTGTCATGCCTTGTGTAAGTCTGATTAACTTTTTTCTTTCCTCCTCTCCCTTAGGAATTTGTAAGCTTTTTCCTATATTATTATAAGAAAGAAGTATCTTTCAGTGATCAAATGGAATTTGTCAATGGATGGTACATCCTGATTGTGGTTAGCGATGTCTTAACTATTGTTGGATCAACTCTAAAGATGGAGATACAAGCCAAGGTAAGCTTTTTACACTACCAGGTGGAAGCAAAACTGATTGTTTCTGTCCCAGCTAGGTTTAAATCTCTTGGAGGACTTCAGGGTGGCTATACTTGATTCTGAGTGGTCTGAAAATTTAAACTCTATCTTCTTCTCTGGAGTTATAACTGAGATGTGTTGTTTCCAGTTGCAAGATTTAAAAACTCCAAATGTCACTAGATATTACAGTTCTAATTATCTTTGCTCCTTCGTGACTCCAAGGAATAAAATGAACTTGATCTCTGAAAGTTTAAGACTGTTGACTTCTTCTTTTCCCCATTTAGGACCACTTATATTTGCTTATTTGATGGATTTTTTTAAAAATTAGCATTTAGCTTTCTGTTCCCCATTTAACAAGTGTTTAACTAACACAGAGACTGTCTCCTTAAATATCACTTTGATGCTTTCCCAGCATCTGGTTTACAGTATGTACATAACAGTCAGCCACAGCCAGGTTCTAGCCTTCTATTTCTAAAATAAACTTGATATAGAAAAAAAAAATCTTTTAAAAATATATTATGTGCAGCCAGAATTAGGGAAGAAAAAATATTACAATATGCTATCATGAAGCACTGTAATATTCAGATAATGTTGTTGTTCACCAAATCTGTAGCAGACTTTGATGTGTGACATTGCAACATAAGAGACTTTGGACAGTAGTGATGAAAGAATGGGTCTGAAATCCATCTGGTGACAGCTTGACTATCATAAACACCCTGTACAAATTGCCCTATCTTACCTTAGGAGCTATAAACTCAGTTCTTAGGAATAGAAAGAAGCTATGAGGAAGTTGGCTAAGATAAGAGAGAACTCCATCCTGCATTAGGAGAAGCAAAGACTAGAACAAGATTGGAGTAAGATCTTGCATTCAGAATTCCGGTATCTTATATATATAAATACATCTATTTATATATATTTATTTTTCAAGGGAGCATTTTACTAAAACTCTTCTCTACAGGTACATTTCACTTCATTTTGCAAGCCTTGTGGACCACAATAACAAGATCTTGTTCCATGTTACTGTGTGAAAGTTAGTGGCTGAATAACAATTTGGGTTTTGTCAAGCTGTAAGTGAATTATGCTAATATAAAAGGTTAGCCAACTCTTAGAGGAATACAAACAGGAAATAGTGAAAACTGCTTATTCAAGTAAGCTGTCATGATCCATTTCAGAGTAGAGCTGCAGTTCAAGGAACAGGGTATATGCTAACTTGGATGAAAACAGGCCAGTATGTATAGGTGGAAAAAAACAGTGAAGTGCCAATAAAATATAAATGAAGTTCTGGTTAGAATTAATTAGAAGCTAATTAGTCTTCTCCTTGATAACTTCCTACACCTCACAGTTCCTGGCTACCTAGCAAGATCCTCCTTAGTATTTATCTGAGCTCTGCTGACAAGTCATGCTATTTTTTAAAAACCGCTTTGCCTATGTACTGGAAGAACCTTCTCTGCTCTCCGGTTCTAAAATCACATCTGCACTGTTCATGGGGATGCAGTGGAGAGATTCCCAAGCTGCTCTGGGGAATCTGTTGACACAGATTCCAGAAGCAGTTGCCGCAGGTCTGGAAGGAGCATAAAATCACTTGCAGTGCTGCTTTGCAGGTCTTAGTGAGGCAGGTACAGAGGGAGTGTCTCTGCACCTGCAGGGCAGCTGCGCTCTTGGCCTTGGAAATGAAGCTTGTCTTGCCAGAATCTGTTTTACAAACAGCCATATGTAAAGGCATGTGAAATGAGTTGCACTTGAAATTGCCCTTGCTCTTTTGTGGGACTTCTGCTCTCTAATGCGTATTGCCCTGAACTGATTTTTGATGGGAGAGATTATTGCCAAGGAAACCAATGTTTCTTAACAGATCTTTGCAGTAATGAGAGTTGCAATTGAGAAACTGCCAGTTGTTATAATACTTGATTTTTTTTTTTTCTTCTTTTTTAGAGTCTGACAAGTTATGATGTCTGTAGCATACTCCTAGGAACATCCACTCTGCTTGTGTGGCTTGGAGTCATTCGCTACCTAGGTTTCTTTCAGAAGTATAATGTAAGGATCTCCTGGGATCTTCGTGCTGTTGGTATTTATTCTGTTTGTTGCTATAAGAGGACTGGAAGAAATGCCTGGCTGAATTCTAACTGTTTGCATTGCTTTGTGCAGATTCTCATCCTAACACTGCGAGCAGCATTACCCAATGTAATGAGGTTCTGCTGTTGCGCTGCTATGATCTACCTGGGCTATTGTTTCTGTGGATGGATTGTACTGGGACCATACCATGTGAAGGTAACATACTTAACATGAAATAAAACAACTTGAACAACAGAATGGATTCCAAACAAACGAGAGATTACTACTGTTGTCTTCTAAGTTTCCATGCCAAGGCTTCCCTTAATATAAAAATAGAGCATCTTCAACATGATGCTGCTCTTTTTGAGGCGTCTGACTTCCATGACTCAATCAGACTTTCCTCGAGTTATGAAAGCTCTGAGTCAGAGGTGGAAGCTGCCATGACTCCCAATCACATGTTGGTATTTTGAGAAATAATTTTCATCGTGCAGAACACCAGTGTCAGACTAAAGCTTTGGAGACTTTATCCTTATCCCTTTTAAAAGTGAAACTGGCTTGTCTGAATTGAATGTGTGTGTACAGGAGGTGACAAACTTTGCTCATTCCTCAAATGTTTTACTGTTGCACCTTATCATGCCCTGAACGTACAAACAGATCCAAGGCAGCCAGTCATCAGCTGTGTATCTACTTCATGTTATGTACAGTCCTTGGATCCAAATACATCAGCGATGGATGTCTTTGTCTTCTTCCCTCCTCTCTAGTTTCGCTCTCTGAACATGGTTTCCGAATGCCTTTTTTCATTGATCAACGGAGATGACATGTTTGCCACCTTTGCAAAAATGCAGCAGAAAAGTTATTTGGTTTGGTTATTCAGTAGGATCTACCTTTACTCCTTCATCAGTCTGTTCACCTATATGGTGCTGAGTCTCTTCATTGCACTTATTACAGATACGTATGAAACTGTCAAGGTAAGCATGGACTCTTACTCTTCATTTGGAATAAAAATGCAAGATTGATGCTATCAAGACTCATCTCCCTCAATATTTTGACTTGCAGTGCATGCCAATTTAAAGAATAAATATAATGGCTACTTTTGAGGGTGCAGAGTCATGATGAGAGATTTTTAATCCCTCCCTACCTCGGTTTTCTTACAAGACTATCTGATTTCCTGCTTCAATGGAAGCTAAATATCTACTAAAAAGCAGTAATTTCATATTTGGTTCTGTGAATCTTCTAATTTCAGACTTCAGCAATGTCTGAAAAGTGATCTGGGGAGGATTTGGGTTATTATATGTTTTAGCCTTGTTAAAGGTTTAACTAAATATCAATTTTTAGCACTACCAGCAAGATGGCTTCCCAGAGACAGAACTTCAGAGATTTATATCACAGTGCAAAGACTTACCAAACTCTGGCAGGTACAGGTTAGAGGAGGAGAGTTCTGCATCTCTCTTCTGTTGTTGTAACGGTATGTACCTATATTAAAAATCATACATTAAGGTATATGCAAACGCAACATACCACAAAATGTCCCTGGTATAATGTTTATGAAGAGTACTTAAAGTTTTGGGGGTGGAGAGGGGAAAAAAAAAAAAAATCAACACAAAAATCCCAGACTATTTCTAATACTCTAGAATGGAGCACCTTAGTGAAACGTCTGCAGGCAACAAACTCCTTAGGAGAGGTGAGGGAACTTTTAAATTAAGAAGCACTTAACATATGAAAAATAGTACAGAAAATTAGGTAATATATACAGTAACTTGGGAACCCTGCATGTGTAATGTGCAAGCATTAACATTTCCTGTACTCACTGCAATAGGCAGAACTTACAGAACTCATTCAGTGTCTTGTTATCCACTTTTTAATGATACCTTGTGCAGTAAGGTGTCCTAACTTAAACGGTAGCAGGCCTGAAACGTAGGGAGAAAATCAGCTTGCCAAGGTTTTAAGACAGCATGCAGTTTAAGATACTATCACAGCACTTGGAAAAGCATTGCCTAACTTCCACTATGGAGAGGTTAATGCTTCAGTTTTGTTTCTTCAGGAATACTAATTGCAGGATACATGGTTTATATTTAACCTGTCTGGCAGTAATTCTTGAGTCTTGCTTGCTGAAGGGTCCCTTGGTGGGGGAGTCTTAAAATATTTGCAGCTTGATTAAAAAGATCAAAGGCATTTGCAGCTCCTTGGTACTGGGCTTTTCTAGTGTGCTATATTGTTATATGCCAATTAGAATATATTTATGACAGAAAGGAGGTGGGGACTATTTCAGAGCGGGGAGACAATAGAGCCTGCAGTGAGCCAGCCCAGAGCAGAGAGCTGCTGTTCTGACTGAGTGCCTTACTGGAGATGAAAGTGTGGGATGAAGCAGAGCAGGGCATCATGCTCCTGGGTAAAGGGCATGGACATGTTAATATTTCCTTTTGTGCACACACCTCTCAGTTTAACCAGGCAAGAAACCCAATGTAAGGTGGGAGAGGATGGGGATGTAATACTTTTCCCACTGACTGTGAGGTGGGGATCAGGACTCTAGAAGAGCATTCAAAGAGGAAAACTTGGTTACTCTCAAGCAACTTGTTCTTCAGGAGTATTGGGCAGCCAGCAGCACCCTGGACTCAGGCAGAGCTGTAGACATTTAAGTGCCTGATTTCAGAGCCTTGTTTCCTAAACAGATTACCTACTCTTTAATGATGTTATCCTGGTGCCACATGTCTTGATCCCCATGCATCTCTCATACCATGCATGTTAGTGTTACAAACTAGTTTTTTATCTGGAAATAGTGTGTTTCTTCAGAACCTAGACCAGGGGCTGACTTTGCAGTTGCCTGTAAATATTGGACATTGCTCCATTACCTCTGTACTGTGGCCTTCTGGTTTTACTGTGAAACACATGATCTGTAGGAATAAAAAAGTATCTCAAGCAGGATGTTGTGTTAACAGTTCTATGGCTTCTTCTCCTTAAATAGTCATATGGTCCTACAGGACACACAAGGCTTCTCTTAATTCTTTCACATGTTCAAAATGTTTTATGGTGGTTCATAGCAGTTTCTTATCAGTGTATGTCAAATCAGTCATGAAATAGTTCAGATGCATTTTTAAGGCTCCTCGTACAATGACACTATTATTTTGATGTATGCACCTGACAACTTTTTCCCCCTCTCCTGTATAGGTTGTAGTGAACATATTTAATGGATTGTGGGAGCGTATCATGGAGGCTTCAAAGCAGTACACGTTGCAAGAACTGGACAGTGGAGCTGGTGGAAAATCTTATACCTAAAGCCTGAATTTGCTTTTCTTGAAAAACAGTGTAAGCCTGTGGCAGAAGCTTATGATGAACTTAGAATCTTTCTGATTAGGCACTCTCACTGCTAATTCAGGGGGTTTGGTTTTTTTATTAGCTTTGTTCTATTTTTTTCCTCAGTTAAATTGTGCTAGAATGCAAAGGGCATTAAAAAGCTGTCTGTGTTCAGAGATTTGGCTAGATTGTGCGAGTAGACTAGAAATGCAGTAACTTTCAACTGCAAGTAGAAATAGTGCTGGACAACTGCAACTTTGAACGCCAGCCTAGCCCTCAGTACTGCAGGCATTATCTAGCTATGGCTGATTCATCACTGAATGAATGAAAGCTCACTCTAGAGCCCTCAGCATTTTTTTGTTTATCTGCACTCATAGTAAAAATAAACTATGAAATTTGGTGTAACTTGTTTCTGGAGACATTACAGTGAATTGATGCACAAGCCATTCAAATATGGCTGAGAGCATAAACTAAATATGTCTATAAATGTAAGTACCACTTGATGTAAGTGGCAGTCTCTTCTCAGAGAGGCCAGGGATATGCCAGGCCAGAACTGAAGTCTGAGGGGTGAGTTGAGTGGAGAAATGTAACATTCTCCTATATCCAGCGCTGGGTAGGAACAGTTACAGTCTTCAGCTCTGCAGTGCACTGACCTTATGTTTTTAAAGGAAAAGTCAGACAAAAGCACTTTGAAAATATCTATTTTTTTATTTGAAATCTTCTTCTGGTACACAGGTCTGTAAACCTGAAGTCTAAACTAAGTTAAATACACAGAAGATATGTCTCTGAGAGTCATATCTCTCCACGCTTTAGAAACTGCATGTTTCCTACCAGCCTAATAACCTGGTACTGTCAGTAACTGTCTGAAACATTAGATCTTATAAAAGTTCCATTTTGACAACTTAGTTTATATACTTTGTTGATTGTGATACCATTTAATGGATGCCTTATTTTCTATAGTCTATTCACTCTGGGAGCAGAATAGAAAAACAAAGGGAAGCATATTTTAGATAATGTGCATTTGTGAGCAAAATTCCTGTAGCTGTGTGTGAGAATGTATAATGCTGTGCGCAAAGGTGGAGGACACTAAACATGTTCTGTGTGAATGTTTACATGTTGTAAATGTGCTACAATAAACACTTCCAGCTGCAGTTAAGTATTGGGTGTGTCAGTATTCATCTTAAGAGTAAATACATTGCCAGGTTAATAGAGGAGGGTTTTTTTTTTTTTAATAGCAATATGCAATTTCTGGCATGAAACAGCGCATGGAGTGTGTGAACTTGCATTTCTTGTAGTCAAGGTAGCTCCTGTGGATGCTGGTGAGGACCTGTTCCCAGCTGATCTTGTTCAACAGCATTTCAGAGTTTGCCATAGAAACAAATAAACAAGTATTAAACCTTACACTAAAAATGCTCCTGTACATTACATGAAGTTCAAATTCAGCAACGGCAAACCAAATGCAAGGTGTAGGCAGAACAGATTATTCGCAGTATCTGAAAGTTTCCTGTATTGAGGTCCTTGTCTTCCAACAGTCACCTAAGATTGAAAACTTCTGAAGCTTTTCAAGGAGATTCAAGGCAATCTTGCATCGAAAAGCAAATATTTAGTGACCATGTTTTCTGTTGACACATTAAATTCCTTATGGATCTTTGACAACACACAATATATAATGTGCACAACACTATTGTATAAAAGAGTTTGTGCAAAGAATTCTGACAAGGATGGCAAGCACTTTAAGGTCATTGAAATGCAGAAGGCTGACTTCTTAGCAAGGCTTTTTCATACAAAGTTAAGGGAAAGCTAATAATTTGCTCAAAATGCAGATGCATTTTGTAAACAGCTATGAAATATTTGTTTGCTAATACAGTTATAAGGCAAGTAGTAGTCTGATATCATTTAGAAATGGAGCAGAACATATGGTTCATCACTTGTTAACTTCTGAAATTGGAAACAAATTTCAACAAAATTTGGCAGAGCTCTAAAATGTCAAATTCTTACAAAGTTTTATAGAAGCAGGGAAAAATCATATTAATAGAAGCCTGCAGTATGAGCATAAAGCATGGAAAGCTACTGGTGGCCCCAAAGCAGGAAAAGATATCATATATAGATTCTTTCAATTACTAATAGGAGGAATCTTCCACTGAATACTGGTTTCTGTTGCCTGAAGGGCAAATTTCACTGTGAAGCTTGTTCTGCAGTGAAATCCCTGTTAGAGTCTTTAAGTAATGACCTGTGCTTGGGCTACAGCTAAAAAGTTGATGAACTGTAATGCAGAAATTCAGTGGAAAACCATGCTCTGTAACCTCTGCTGGACTACACAGCTTTTAATTTAGCATTGCTGGCAGTTGTGCGGGTTTGGAGAGCAAAGAGTTGATGAAAGACAACTTACCTTAAACAGTAATGGGCAGGGTCACAGGGGAGGGCTGTCTAAAAGTAGGAGAAGGATGTGTAAAGCAAAGGATAGGATGAGCTGGGAGGAAAAGAAGGGACAGCTGCTTATAAAGTTGGCAGGGCAGCAATTGCGTATTTCTGGCCATGGGTGCAGGCTGTTAC
>NW_009594816.1:16197-17914 GCF_000690535.1 Cariama cristata
GACGGGGGGGGGGGGGGCGGGGGAGAACAGTACCCTGAAAGGTTACTGGCTTATACCTGCTCAAAATGTCCAGTTCTGACTGGAAAAATAAATCCTCTTCTATTATGTATCTGATGATACCTATCTATATTTTGTTTTTTAAGAAAACCAGACACTCAAACATGTTGTTCACCTTGGTAGTGCTGCTGGGAATCTAAGTGCTTGCTGTCCAGATTTCTGACCTGCTTGATCCTTGGTGTTCAGGATCTTCATCTGCCTGAGTATTTTGCTCACCTGAGAAGAAGCCAGTCAATGCTGTGCTTTCTAGCCTACTGGCTGCATTTGAGATGAAGTGCCAGCTCTGCCAGGGGATCTGTGGCTGCTGCTGCTGCATGTGTGGTGGGGCTTTTTAATCTTATTTCGTGTCAATATATGATGTGCTGGTTATGGCCTTGCAGAGCCAAGAAGTGTGACAATGATCTTATTTTAAAAAAAAGCCTTGTGACTTCAACAGTATCAGTGATGTCAACATTAGCAATGCTAGTAACACATATAAAGCTGCATCCTGGAGACATCGGTATTTTTATGCTGATACAATCAAGCAGGCACAGATAGAACCATAAAATGCAGGTGAGGAGAGCACAGAAGCAGATAAACCATCAGATAAACTCATTATGCTTAAAAATGCCATCCTAAAGAAGACAAGGCTTTCAGTGCTGTCAAAGAAGGTGTGGAGGGGTAAGAGAGTTCCTTTGTTCTGATTCTCACTGGGCTCTGGAAAGAGTTGCCTGAAAAATACTGATAGTATTCCCTCATGAAAATAAGTTGTAGGGTGCTAAATTGGGGCAAGAGTTGTTTTCATACCAAGGCTCATTTCAATGCCAATGTTTTGCATATGCTGAGGTAGTGAGAACTTGTTTTCAGCAGAGCTCAGATCTCTTAACAGAATGAAGTTACGCTGAGGGGAAGAGAGAGGCGGGGGCCATACTTGTTTCTAACTTCCAGTTTCCATGTTGGATCGAAGCATATTCTCACAGGAAGGTAAACAGTGAGCATGCAAAAAGAGGAAGAAATCAAAACCAGATATGCTCATACCTTTCCAATAAATAAATGTGTAAAGGCATAATTTATCTCTGGCAGGTGTGTGTGTGTGTGGGAACAGGTGCTGCTGTAAAAGACCAAGCCTGTGATTGCACCTGTAGGGAGCATCTTGCTGCCTGAGGCAGTAGCTAATACCAGAGGCTTCAGAGGAAGCCTTAAGAAAACTTCCATGCATGAGCTAACGTAACGGCCTTGCAGCTAATTTTGAGTAACTGCACATAGATGTTTGTCTGGGCTTTTGTTCCTTCTTCTCCCTTAAACAGTGTGACTGTAACCAAACACAGCATCACCTGATAACATTATGTCAGAGTCCTACAGTGCCCATCCCCAGTTTGTGAGCAGGTAGAGAGCTCACAGTTGCTGTAATGAAGCCTCTTGCAAGTCTGCATTCTGTTTTGAACACCCTGTTTTTGCGTAACCACGTTAAACCACATCCTCTGAGGAGCCAAGTACCTTTTCAGCTGCAAAACGACCAGCTCTGTAGTAGCTAACCTAACCCGACACGCACGTTGTCTCCTTGCCTACGAGCGCAACCACCGAGCCCTACTTCACTCAGCAAGAGCCTGGGCAGAGGCAGCTCCCTCTCCGCCGGCCCGGCCGGGCGGGCGCAGGGCACGTGGCGGCGGGGCGCCCTCCT
>NW_009594817.1:0-4045 GCF_000690535.1 Cariama cristata
CGGGGTGATCTCGGGCATCGGCAAGGGGATCATCGCCAGCAGCATCGGCACCATCCTCAAGTCCTGCGGGCTGCATGTCACCTCCATCAAGATCGACCCCTACATCAACATTGATGCTGGCACCTTCTCCCCATACGAGCACGGTGAGCGGCCCCTCGGGGCCGAGCTGTCAGCAGGCAGCCAGCCCTGAGCTGGGCGTCGGGGTCTGCCAGGTGGGTCCTGGGGCTGGCCTTGCCTGGAGGGAACCATCTCCTTTGCATGGTGGAAGAGTTTGTGTTTGGGCCTGCGTGTGGGACCGTCAGGCTGAGCCTGTCGGCGGCTCTGGGCTGACTGGTGGGCCTGATCGTGCCACCAGCAAACGGCAGAGACGTGCTCTCTGGTCTCTTATCATTGCTGCCTGGTTGAGGGATTCAGTCCTCAATGTAGTAGTCCTCTTCGTTATAGAACGCTTTTAGTTTTATTAGCCGCTCCTAAACTTGCTGTAGCAATCAAAGAAGGTGTTTCCTTACATTGAATATTTCCAGCTATCATAGGCAAAACCAACAAATGGCTGATATGGACCGTTTCCCCTTGACATGTGCGCTTGTGCCTTTTTGTTTGTGCCACAGGCGAGGTGTTTGTGCTAGATGATGGAGGGGAAGTGGACCTGGACCTTGGTAACTACGAGCGTTTCCTCGATATCCGACTCACCAAAGACAACAATCTGACTACTGGGAAGATCTACCAGTATGTCATCAACAAGGAGAGGAAGGGAGACTATCTTGGCAAAACTGTCCAAGGTGATATGAAGCTTAATTTCTGATGCTTAGAAATATAGTCTGTATTTCTGTCCTGGTTGAATGCTTTTGTGTTTCATCTTCACTTGAGGTCTTTGTTAAATGCTGTCCTTGTGGTGGTTTTTGTTTGTTTTTTAAAAGGGGAAGTAGAAGATGCACCAGTGCGGGTATACCAGTGTGTGGCATGCTGAATCAGGTTACCTGTAAGCCCCTCAAAACTTTCGAGTGCTCAGCAACATACTGCCTGTTGTTTGGATTGTATGCTGGACTTGAGTCCAACTGTCTAACGTAGCCAATACTAAATGTGAACAGACTTCAGACTAATACACCTGTGGATTATTTGTTAGCTAGTTAAAATGGTTGTTTCTTTTGATAAGTGTCATGTCATTAGAAAACCCAAAGGATCTTTTGAGGATCAGATCAGTCCCGTCCCTTTTTAAGCATCCTCCACAGTTGGTTTGGATAAGGACTTTTACAGACAATTTAAAACAGAGTAACTCTCTCTGCTTAGAGCAAAGAACTGTTTGTACTTGGATCTTCCAGCTTAAAGGAAACATTGCTTACATGTGTTTAAATTGAGGCAGGATTACATTTCCTGCCAAGGCACTTCTCTCAAAAATCACAGCCAGGAATAATCACAGCCAGGAATAATCACTTCAAAAATGCATGCTTCTTTAAAGACACAAACCTGTGCTTGAGCCGTATGGGAGGCACTGGCTAGTTATTTTCACTAATTTGTTCTGTAATGAGTTGGAGTGAGAAATGTGTGGTTTTAACCCTTGCCTTGGTTTCTTTTTCAGTTGTTCCTCATATCACAGATGCTATACAAGAATGGGTTATGAGGCAAGCACGAATTCCTGTAGATGAAGATGGTGTTGAACCTCAAGTTTGTGTGATTGAGGTTTGTAGCTCTTAAAAAAAAAAAAAAAAAAAAAAGTTTTGCTTCTTGTATGGAGTAAACTGAACTACACTTACATGCATATTTTGCATAGTAAATTTTCTTACAGTAATGTTCAACTTTGCGTGTTGTTGAGTTGGCTACAAATCACTGTTGTTAGCTTTGCTTATTTGGTGTAGTCTTTTGAATGCTCTGTGTCTGAATCTGTATGTACAAAGACTCAGGTTGTGGAGACACATATTTGAGATGCTTTGCTCTCCAGTGTAATGTGAATTAGTCTATAGAATGAATTTTAGCTCTTGTAACTTTATATGCCAAGTCTGAGTTAATCATGCTGTGCCCTCTTCTTCCTTGTTGGGTAGAGGGAGGGTAGATAAATCACCTCCTGGAAACAATTGTCTATCTTCCTTAGCAGCAAAGGGAGCCTTGGAGCAACTATTTCAAGCATAGACCTAGAAGAGGGAATGGCATAAGTTAGTGGTAACAAACCCTGTGGAGTTTCCTGTGCATTTTATGGGACGTCGTGCTGCCAGAGGAGACAGAGTAGGGCGAAGGCTCTGAGATTGCCGAGCTGGCTGGCGGAATATGCTAATACAGAAGAGAGGGGGCTTGTCAGAGTCATGGTGACTTGGCACTCAAGCTGCAGGCAGAGTCCTAATTTCTGTTCCAGGATTCACAAACCTGTATCTTGAAGTACATAGGAGGCACTATTTGACAACGCACGGGAGGCTGTCAACGCTCCAAAGAATGCCTTCTCTCTGTTCCTGCATGTGTCCAAAACCACCCTGTATAGTTACTAAAACTTAACAGAAATTTTGCTTCTCGGTGCCACCTGATGTTCATAAGTGATATTAACATCTAAATCTTTTCCCTGAAGAGAGAATAGAGGTAAAGTTATGTCCCTGGAGAGGTGCTGCCCATATGGGAAGCTGCTTTACTTGTGGCTTTTTGATTTTTGGGGAAATCATGAATGTAAAATAGTAGTTGGGGTGGATAGGAGGCTGTGGAAGTAGTACATACAACTGGCAAATCCTAGTGCTTTTCATGTTGGTATTGATGCTCCTTTAGGGAATTGGAGGAAAGTGCTGGGGAGATATTTTAGTGTCCTTTTATGCACATTTTAGTACACTTTAGCATAAAAATTCAGTAGGTGATGTTTTGGTACTGACTTTAATTCTCAATGTCTTTGTCTTTTTTAGCTTGGTGGGACAGTAGGTGATATTGAAAGCATGCCTTTCATTGAAGCTTTCCGCCAGTTCCAGTTCAAAGCCAAAAGAGAGAATTTTTGTAACATTCATGTCAGTCTAGTTCCCCAGGTAAGGACCCAAAATGTTTTGGTGGTGAGAGGCTTCCCCAGTCCAAAACTTGCTTTCTAAATATGTTTCTGAAATGCTTTATCTATAGGGACTGTTATATTTCTATTTCTATATATATAAACGTCTGGACGAAATGCAGAGAATATAAGGTTATGTATTTGAAAAGGTTTGTAAGAAGTGAACAGAAATTTTCAAAGTGTGTAAATATATAATAAATAGTTGGGAGTTGCAGCAAAGGGAGTTTTGTGTCTTTAACTGCTGTTTTTCTCTATGGAATTATCTCCTAGCTTTTGCAGGTAAACTTGCTTTCTAGGGCTGAAAACTTTCAGTTTCCCTTCATTTGCATAGCCTTTCATTTCTGCAAAGCTAATATAAAATTCAGTGATATAGCCAGACTTCACAGCTATTTGGACTTATTAATAAGATCATATTCCAAGCTCTTCCTGGAGTTCTTTAATATTTCTGTTGCTGTGTGCTTCCCTGCCTCCCCAAGATTTGCATTAGCTGTAGTTCATGAAATAGGCTGGGTTACCTTTTTAATTTCAAAACATAATACTATACTTTGAAACATAACCCATTTTTTCCCCTAGACAATATTTTTAATGTCTGTTCTGATCTTTAAGAGTAATTTTGGACTCTCACATCTATCTGCTGTAGCCCTAACAATCTGGGTGGCAGTTGCCCTTCGTTCTGAGATTCAACTAAGAAAAGGTATTATGAAGCACTGCTATGATAAGAATCAGTTAATTACGAATCACAGAGAAGAACAAAATAGCCTTATGTGCCGAGTAGATGGGGTGAGCCGCAGTTAATATCAAAAGCATATGAAGGTGGTTTATGCCATATAATGCCTGATAAAACCTCATCTGTATTATCTGCTCTGCTTTTGGAGACAATTTACAGTCTTAAACAAAAAAAATCTCCACTGGAGGAGTCACTGCTGAAAAAATTCTTTCATGGTTATGGTAGCAGTACTGGAGAGCATGAGTATTCCTCATCTCAGAACTGGATTTGACAGAGCAACTTGGTAGTTACTGGAGTGCAGATCAATCTTT
>NW_009594818.1:0-519 GCF_000690535.1 Cariama cristata
ATAATTATCAGAGATGTTAGTCAGAAGCTAACCTCCTGTACTCATAACCTACACTGAAATAAGTGATTTTATTTTATGAACATCCATCTTCTCTTTCTAATATTAAATGTAGCAACCAGTACTCTGTGCTTTAATAATTGTGTGCCAACTTGGTTACAGAGCCTAATTTCGGCTTTAACATGGACAAACAGACTGTAAGTTTGAGTGTGACAGTAGCATGGCTCTGTGACTGCCTTGTGGCAAGAATTGTGCTCTCCACCTGTGGAGGTACTGGTCCCATAAACCTAATGGATTATGTTTGCCTCTATGCACTTATTTTTCATGTAACTGCTAATTTTAATAATAATCACAATGAAAATTTTGGACATATTTCTGATTCAAGAAGGTCCTAAACAAGATGCCTTGCAGAGGGATCAATCTAGATTGGAGTATTGGGCGATCATTAATGGGATGAAATTTAACAAGTCAATCTAGATTGGAGTATTGGGCGATCATTAATGGGATGAAATTTAACAAGTC
>NW_009594819.1:0-3346 GCF_000690535.1 Cariama cristata
GGTCTCTTCCAACCAAATTGATTCTGTAAATCTATGAAACCAAAGGACTGCAGTAGGAAGCACTGATTATGGTGCATCTGTACAGAACTAACCCCAGCCTTTTCTTTTTGGTCAGTTTGTTATTCCTCTGCTTGTGTCATCACAAGTAATTTTTACCCGCTTAAAAATATTTACATTTAAAGAAAGAACAAACAAAAAAGCTTTTTTCCCCCTTAAATTATAGGCATATCTTTCAAGCTCTGACAGAGCTGCTCACCACATGAACTCAGGCACTGATTACCACCTCAGTTTTCTTAGCCAGTGAGAGCTGCAAATCTCAGATGCGTTGCCTGTCCAGCTGGGTCGCTGTAAAGATGCACATGCAGGCTACCAGTCCAATTTCCTCAGCCATCCTTGGACCAAAGGTTTAGTGATTGGAAGGCAAATACTCAGTTATCATTACATAATGTGATGTGCGTCCTGGACGTTTTACGGTGTGCACAGAGAAAGATCTGGTATCTCTGCCCTTCTGTGTTGTTATCAACTTCTCAATTTTCATTCAGTCATTGTTAAGGCCGTTTCTGCTTCTAGTATGCTAGTAAAAATACTATCTTATCTTCTTTAACTTTGACAGTCATAAAATGTTGTCCTTGAGTCACTTTACTCCCTTGCTCATTTTATACACTTTCTGCCATTTAATATGCAGGTAATCACTATCAGCTCATCCCACATATTCACCAATTATTTTTACAGCAGCCTTTTTTGTATCCATGTGTGGTTGCCTTCCTTGAATGCCATTCTTTGACAGTTTAGTAAAATGTTCCTTATCTATTGCCAGCAATCAGTATCACTTCTTCTTCAATCCTGTCACTTCAGTTTTTTATTGTATATTCTCATTTTAGTGTCTATATTACTGGCAGGGGCTTTATTCCAGTTTTGTTTAACAGGATCAGTTTCAGTGCTGCTTTCGTAGGTTTTATCAGCTCTAGTCCCAAAGAGCAGGGAGAACAGGCTAGTTCGCATGAGTGTATCGCTGAGGTCTCACACTGCTGCTGCATGCGTAGCTGTGCCTTGAGCCCATGTCTTGCAGGTCAGGCTAAGGATTCGGACTCGTGTCCCACAGCCAAGGCAGTGCCTGCGCTCCTGCTGTGCCAGGGGTGACAGCAGGCTGCTGGCAGCACATGCATGTCTCTTACCGAGCTTGGATTGCAACAGCTGCTTAATTTCCTGCCCCTTCCAATCCGGCTGTGCAGGCAGCAGCGTGTCCTGGTCGTCTGCGATGGCCTCAACACACCACTCAAAGAGGAAAATCTTCACTTGTCTCCAAAGACAGCTTGGCATTAAAAATCTTCCGTTTATCTTTCAGCTCTGCCATGAGAAGATCCCAGCAAACCTGCCCTACCTGTCCCGCTATTCCCCACAGGGATTAACTATTTAGCTGAAAACAGCAGCAAGCTTTTAACAATACATCTTCAGTAGCTGTAGGAATTGACACAGAGCATGCAGGAGAGAAGGAAGGAATTTGTTGGGAATTTGCTGTCTCTAAGCTGTGGGAAACTATAAACTTAGCCCATCCAACACAAGAGTAACATTCATTTTCTAGAACATTTGTGGCTCCTGGATGTACTCCATAAAAGAAAAGAACTAACATTTGTTTGCTGTTTATATTTGCAGGTAGAGAGCTGCACGTGTCATGACAGGGGGCTGAAAAGGGTGATAAACACCAGCAAGCAGTCCTAGAAGATGCAACACACCTCCAGTTTTTACTGAAGCCACTTAAGGCTCACGATGTCCTCCTTCACCAGGCTGTGCACCTTACAGAAGGATGACGTCAAACTTAAACCAGATGTTGAATTAAACTAAGAAACTATAAACAGGGATCATCAAAAGCAGGCAGAAGTGGAAAATTCCTAAAATGGGCATCCAAATTGTTGGGCTGATTGTGGTGAATCTTACATGATGTTGAACATGGCAGTAAGGCACCAGTATTTCATCCCAAGAGCCACAGGAAAAAAAAGAAATAAAAAAAAAATTTAAAAAGCTGTGTTCAGCAACTGTCTGTTTTCCAATGAATATTCTCTCTCCCAAGCAGTCTCATTTTGATTTAGGATTTAAAAACCCAATCAATAAACCTGTCGAGGAGAGACAGTAACTTTTCTTTTCCTCCCTATCTTTAAATTAGATGGGTGAGATCACTTTACACCTTGGACTCCATTGATTGCAGCAATGCTGCAAAGTTACAAACATTTCATTAGAGCGGCCCTTCGTGTGGCATTAGCTTGACTCTTCCAGCTCTTTTCTCCAACCACACACCGTGGCAGAGATGAATTTCTACCCCAAGGATATACTCGACACTGAGGCAGACTGCTGAGACTTACATATCCAAAATGTCCTTTTCTGGAACAGTTGTAGCAGTACACTAAAGCCGAGCGCTCAGAGTGCGAACCGGCTGACTTGATTGGTCCCGGCTTTGTCTGAAAGATAGAAATAGGCAAGAATTAGCTCTGGCAGTATTCCGAATGCTGAATGAAAAATAAATTAAAATTACATAAACATAATTTTATTATGCTTAAATCAATACATTCCTGCTTGCTGTTGGAATATTAAGTTTGAAAAAGAAGCAAGTGGCTCATATTACTGTAATTCTGCAGAGCAAGGTTCAGCCTGAGCATCAAAATGAGGTAGGAAGAGGCATCCACAGCATCTATTCCACCTGGCCATGTTATTTCAGCTCTGAATACAAGAAAATAGGCTGCAGATTTAGCCCTCTCTCCTCCTCCTTGTCTCCCAGCCCCCTCCCCCTCTCACAGATGCCCCACCATCCCCCGGGACGGACAGGGCCATCGGATATTACATCCACCAGCTGGATAGGCACATTTGTGTATTGCTGAACTAGTCTTGCTCAACACAATATGGCAAAGATCTGATGGAGTTATGGGGCCTTCACCCGCTGCATTCCCTAGCCTACACCTGCTTCCGACAGCAGTGCCCAGGAGCAGGCAAGCTGCAGGAGAACCTGCCCGTTCTTCCAAGAGAACGGGGCACCACCTCTGCTCCCAGCAAAGCAGACACGATGCTATGGTCCATAGCTGCTCTCGGGGCTTACATAGGGCAAAGGGAGATTTAGCACACTCCATCGAATTCAGGGGAACAGGCCACTCTTTTTCTTTTCCTTGTTTAGCACCACTAAGTGGAATACGTAGACATACGGTCTATTCCTTTACTTTTCACACGTGCAAGCACCTTCATCCCCTGGAGAAGTAACTGCCACAGAGCCCGTGCCTAGCCAGAGCAGGCACAGGTACGAGTAAGGGGTGCGTGAATTCTGGCGAAAAAGCAGCGTGACAAAAGAGTGACCTTGTTACTT
>NW_009594819.1:3377-13855 GCF_000690535.1 Cariama cristata
GGCATTCCATGCATTTCCTTCTCTCTGGTGCTAAAGGAGCACAGAAGAGTGGCCTAGATTCCAAAGAAATTAGCAGTACTTGGTAAAGCTCATTACAGGAATTGCTTTTTTCTTTAAATCTGTATCACCACGCTCTTTTACTGTTAGAGCCGCTGTGGTCTGCTGCATAGCCTCCAGAAGAATGACAGCAGTGCTTGTAAAATAGGTAGAAACAACAGAAATCTTCCAAAGCCATTTTTTATGAATCTGATCACACTTGCAGGGTCACCTTATTTTGAACCTCTTCAGCCTTGGGTTTAAATGTGTGTTTCAGATTCATGTTCCTCCGTTCACATTCACTCACCAGGAGGAGGCTAAAGGAAGACTAAGAAGAGTGACACATCCAACAGTGATTTGTGACAAAAGGCGGGGAAACAGGGAAAGGAAAAAAACCACCACCTATAAAGTAATTTGTATATTTCTCATCCATGTCTTACAGCGAGAGCTCTCCAGCTAACAGTAGTGTGTAAGTGACTTACTAAGCCGGCTTAGTTTTTCAGGTATTCTTTTATCATAAATACATACAACAGGCAAGGGAAAAAAAAACAACCATGGAATGCAAACATTTGTATAATCCCCTTGAGGAAAAATCTGTGGGTTTAATTTATTGGATCAATCACTTGTAATATAGTTAGTTTTCAGCATGAGGAGTAGCCCTAGAAATCACCTCCACTTTGGACAGGGCTCCTATAAAGCAGAAATAAATCCTACGAGTGATACCCTCCTCTGTCTTCCTACCATGTAGAATTTTACCCATATTAAATCTGTTTTCAAAGCTGATGTCCATTGAAGCCCACACTGGGATGCTGCCACAAAACCCCAACAGGTTCCTTCCGTCAGTCCCTGTCTCCTAGAGAGCTCTGCGACCAGAATACTAGTGCAATACAGCTGTCAAATGCAAAATCAAGACCATTACAGTACTATTCTGCTTTCTGCCTGCTAGGCCTTAAAACGAACCATAACGTCAGTCTGAAAATGAAGTGATTATACTACTCGGGCTCTGCAAGGTGCAGTGTAACGGTAACACGTAGTTACAAAAACGATGTATTATTCCAGAGACACGATCCCTTACATTCCAAGATACTGTCTGCTAAAAGGCCCGCTGAAGAGTCCTGACACCTTCACATGCTCAATGGTCATCCTCCAATGTAAATATTATGATTTTGGCCATCCTTAGTGTTCTTATATTGAAACTCTAGTAAAATCTGCACTGAGTTCAAAACAGTTACCTTTTTCAGAAAAGGTAAATAAGATCGTCCACTGTTTTGACTTGGGCTTTTGAAAATACGTGCCAGCCGTACAGACGTTGACAAGAAACGGAGCACGCTCCCCAGCGTGCTGCAGTGATTTATACGGCTAAATTAGCGAGTAAAAAGCATTTACACACTACTTCAATAGGTGCCTAGGTGTAATCCACACGTTAAACACCCCGCAGGAGATGTGAGTAACTCACCTGGCTCAGGAACGACGCCTGGCACTGGCTGGCCGGTATGCCCCCCACTACCGGACGCTTGCCGTTCTCAGTGGCTAACAGAGGTCCAGACGGAACTCAACGCCAAGCGCCGGCTGCGCTACCGTGCCTCCGCCGCCCTCGCACCGCCGGTGGGAGAGGAGCGCCAGGGGAGCGGCCCGGCCTCGCGGGGGATGACCGCACCTCGAAATGGGGCATAAGGCGCCGGGGCCTTCCCCCGACAGTGGGAGTCCTTCAGACTCACCCGTTTATTGGGAACACGCACCCTGTGACCCCAACCTCCCCCCTCCCGAGCCAGCTCCCTCTGCCCCCGTTTCCTTTTGTTTAGTTAATAGAAAAGGTCACATTTGAGGAAAGAAATTAAACTGAATACTTGCAGGTCAGATTACAACTCTACATAACTTTACTCCTTTCCAAAGCCAAACAAAAAACCCACATGGTATAAAGCTTGTGTTTTCTTATTATTTAAGGCTTAAAAAAAGCATCTAAAGACTCTGGCCATATGGGTACAAAATAAACTATTCATGAACGTAGCTTCTTTATGTTATAGTTTTTTTTGTTACAAACATTTAAATAATCTATATTTGTAGGGTGATATCTTGGAGATTACTTCACTATCAATATATAGAAGTAATAACCTGGTAGATAGCATTACCTATGAAAGGTCCATCCCATCTGCTATTCTTGCTGAAAGCTTTTCATGCACCAGTAAACTCAGTAAATATCAGAAGATAAAGCATAAGCCTACCACGCCATGGATTTACTCCTAATGTCTCCTCAAAGTGCAGCCTGATGCAACGATTACAAATGATTTTTCTTCTAATGTCATTTTACATAACCCTTTTTTCTGCATGAGTAGTTAGTGCGGAATGAATGAATGAATGCCATTAAAACAGTTAATCATTATCTGGGACACTGGCCTTCCTCCCTTCTCAACTAGGAATCTCCATGACAAAGGCCAAGAGATCAAAATGCCAGGGTTGCCTCTCTGGCCTATTTCTGACTGTAATTTTTTATGCAAATAGACCTGCTGGGCAGCTCCCTCTGTGACCTTGAGCTCCCCTTCTCTGCACCGACTTTGATCCAATGAGGGCTCACTTTTACGAAGCTCATTACTACTTAGGATCTGCAATCTGGTTAAATCTCACTAATTAAGGAAAATCTTCTGACCACCATTTTTGTGTATTTCTCTGCTCCTCCGTATTAGGCGACGCAAGGACCTCGACGGTGCGGGTGACCAGAGGCGAGACCCTTTTGTGCAACTCAAACTGCCCGTGTTGGACAAACGCATCTCAGCTAGCCGTGCCAATTGACTTCCACAGTCCAGCATAACGCGTAATGGCACGCTTCGTGATTCAGACCTGTACGATGACACGCACTCGGCTTCACTGACAACCAAGGGCAGCTTGAGCCTGACCCGTGCAGAGTCATCTCTCGTAACTCACAAAGATGTGCCGGACCCAAACTGATAAAAAAGTACCTGCCAGAAAAAAAAGCCTTCCACCCTACCTCGTGCGCCACTGAAACCACTCTGATAACTACATAAAATTCAGAAAAGTTCCCTGTGCCATCCAGAGTCTGGTAATCAGATGAAACAAAGGTCATGCCCTCCATCGAACCATCGGCATCCATCAGCTACCACGCTGCCTCCGCCTAAGGCTTGCAATGAGGTGTGGGAGGTTTTTTTGTTACATCCAACACCAGTTTGAGCAACTTCATTTTAGCATGCGAGGGAATAATTTTGTAAACCCGTCAACCCAGCACACCCCAAGGCTGGCTACCTACGGCTACTTACACCACCTCCAAATCATCCAGCACAGTTCTCACGTGCTGAGAAGAGATAGTTATTTCTTCTGATCCATTATATCAATTGCTATGCTCATACTTAATCTATCAGATAATTTTTACTGTTATTTCTTGTTGCACTCTAAAGATGAGTAATTAAATGGTGGATTAAAGAAAGAAGCGCGGGGGGGAGGACACCTACACAACCCAAACAGCGGATCCAGGGCGCTCCTTCCAACAATGTGCCCGTCACAACCAATGCATGAGTTCTGCATTCCACACAGTCTGTTTTTGTGCCACTCAGACAAACAAGACGTAAGGCTGGGAGTAAAACTCATTAGCACTGATGTTTCACCAATTTCTTGAGCCACTGAAAGACGATCATCAAGTGAATTATTACACACTGTGGGTTGTAGACTGGAGTTGGACAGGGAAACAGTCAGAACAGCTCTATCACTGAAAAATATACATTTATTTTCCCTTTACAAATTATCATAATCTACTTGTATACCAGCTGAAACAATGGCAGGTTAGCGCCATTCCCTTATATTCAAAATTGCCAATATAAGATATCATGTAATATCGTAATTATACTAAGGGTTTTTGTTGTTGTTATTTTCTTTAACCATGTCATGCACCCAGTAGACTTGCATTCCATTCGGTAATTCCTTAATTAGGCAGATTTTTGAAACAAGTATTATGTACACAACAGACCGGAACGTCTCCTTTGGAGTCTTCCTAGTCTATCAGGTGATTGCATCATTAAGCCACACATGCTACGTAGTAAAAATCCTTATGAAAATTCATGACAGAAACATATTGAGCTTGATGTGTGCTAATAAAGGAGAAACATACAAATTTAGTATTTTGACTTTTAATCTCCCCCAAACTCCAAACAATTATAAACAGAATAATTTCTTTACCAAATTTTATTTCTTCATTTTTTCAGCCATCTGAAAAAACTTGCTCTTCCAACAGGAGTTGTGGAGGTCGCACCTGAGTATCTTTCCAGAAAGTGCACCTTGTAATTGGGTTTACTACATGTGCTTGTAACATTCTTTCCACACTTTTGGGTATCAACAAAACACAGTGAAATAACCAAAGAAACAGTGATCTAACCAAACTTTTAGGTTTGGGTTTTTTTTTTTTTTTTCAGTACACGATACACATTAAATTACAAATCAATGGACAAAATTTTATTTTTTGATTGCACAGTCTGGAAAACCAAAGACTTTCTCCGAAGAAGGAATTTCACTTGTTCGGTTGGCAGTACAAGCACTGGAGGAGTGGTTGTTTTCTACAGAAATAAGACATTTCTAAAACGCATTGTAAATAGATGCAAATAGCATCTACAGTCGACTGTGTGAAAACGTTAAAGGAAGAGACAAAAAGTACAATATTATATATTTAAAAGAAATGAATGTAATCTTTTGATACTCTTACAAGCAGAGAAAAAAAATACTAAAATATTAATTCAAAAAGTCTGTTCTGAAAAACGGACAAAAAAAAAATCTCAAGTTCATAGAGAAAATGAATATATGCAAGATAGTAAGGATAACAACAATACAATCCCTGAATGCCTCAAAATCTTCATGGTTTAAAAGGCATCCCAATTTTCTCCAAAGGTGGTGGCATCTATCCACTCGTCCATGGATAATTTTACACGGAATGCAAAACGTTATTTAAATAGGATGGTGCATTAAACTTCAACTATTTCTGATGTAGCCCTCAAACTACAAACCTATCTTTCTTCTATTTTAATTTTAAAGTAAGTTAGCAAACACTTCCTTCTTAATCCCCAGAGACTATCTATACAGTGACACAAATGCACAAATTTATGACAGTAACATAAATGCTCCTCTGAAGTAATGTGCAACATTAAGTGAAATCGTTTCCTGGAAAGATATTATAGGTACCTATATTTTATTTGCCATCTTAAACATATCTGGATCTTTATGACCTTATTTTTAAAATGTATTTCCTTTTTACATTTCCTGGTGCAAATGGACTGCATAAATAAGCAATGTGCTATGAGGCTTCAGACTAGCCGATAAACCCTTTCAATTTTCATGCCAGCTTCTTCTTTTGTAATTCAAATCTGGCTGAAAACTGGCAGCTCTGAAAACTGAAACAAGCACTGCCACAAATACCTTGTAATGCTATCGACCTTGTCTGCCCATGCAGTGAGAAAGGGGGATGCATATGTGTCTGCAGTCATCCAGATAACACAACTCATTTTTTTGGGGGGATAACAGAAGCCAGCCCCGGACTGTGCACCAAAAGCAGTCATTACCAGGCAAGCTGGAGAATAAGTCTCTTCAAAATACACAGCGCATTTAAAAACCATATACAGGGCTCAGCCACTGCTTTCATTACCAATTTTAATTTAGCTCCTTCAGTTTGCCAGCCAGATAAACTCTTTAGTGCTGTTTTTTAATCTATTTGCCACATTTTATGTTTAAGATTATAGTAATATGGGACAGGAGAAGGAATCACTTTTGGAGGAAATAAAGAAATAGATCCGCTTATCAGCGCCCATCAGAAAGTTCATTAATCAGCCAGGCTTTGTGCCCCCTAAATTGAAAGGTTAAATAATCCTCTCAGGAATATTTCTCGGCACCACCGCCAATTGTCCGGAGAGAAGCTGCCATTCACAGCACTCTGGATCGGTGACAGGGTATTTTACCACTGTTTGGAACCCAAACAATGATGGACAAATGGCCTGGCTTACAAAGAAACCTTTTAGTACAAGGATGGAAAAAGGACCACAAGCTTTGAAGTGGGGTGGGGGAGGTGGGCGCGCAGGGAAGAGGCAGGGGAGGAGGAGGAGGAGGAGACTCGTGCATGGGGACACGTATATTTTATTTGAATGTTCATTAGGCGACTCACCAAACGTTGTTATAGATGCACCCAGGCATACGCGCACGGAGAGCGCGCGCGGGCGGGCACCATACGCGCGCACACTCGCCACACTAAGCGTATGCATACTTACACATACATTTATACATTAATCTGAACACAAACATTTGCAAAGCCTCTAAAATCAGAAGATGAACAGAACTACAGCATGGTTATATTTATTAGCTAATACACTGGGGAGCCCAACAAACCCCAAGGTTTTAATTTTTACTGTCATTCTAGATGATTTACAGCTTTCTTTCTCTCTCTCTTTAACCTTTACGTCGTCTATTAATCACCTTCCATCATCAGATGCAAAAGGAGGAAGTACCACATTTTAAGTAACTTTCTTAGGGGACCATTCTTCATATTTACTTTGAGGTGATTTCTGATCACAGCTAAAATTGAAATAAACACAGAAAAAAAAACAGTGCTGCTGGAGGATACAAGATCCCAGAAGAGTGGTGCATCAGTTTGTTAGAAGTGAGTTTTTGCTGGGGTACATTCTAAATAAACAATAATTCAAGCTTTTTTCTTTAAACTTCCTAGTAGCTAGGCTTCAATCTGTAGCATCCTGTACTGATAGACAATTTTACAGAAGCATTTTCGTTATGTTACCAACATGTTAACTGTGCATGTTAATGTCTATCAATTTCCTCATAATTTTTTCATGTGTTCTCCATTTATGAGCATCATATATATTCAGTAATACCATAATTATTTTTACCTAGCTTTGTAACAAGTAACATCCATCCAGAATATGTCTTTGAAAAAATGTCTGACAGCTTATATACAACCATTAACACACAAAAGCTTTTATATGTCCTTCTCGCACATCTATTTTTTCCAATCAGTCTCAACTCCATAAAGTTTTTAATATGACGTGGGACTTTCTGAATAGTCTGCAGTGTCTAAAAATGGATCACAAGATTTCAGATTTCTGCTCTCTCGCATCACATAAATATGCCATTGATAAAAACTGTTCTCTCCAAACCAACTTTTGGGTATCTCAGTGCTATTATTTTCCCTCTCGTTCCTTCCTCACACCATCACCAGAAAAGCAGAATTAATTTAACCAGGGTCTCATCTGCCATCAAAATAAGTCAGAGAGAAACTGGATATGACATGCAAATCCAGTGCAATTAATTTTAAAGCAGAAGATATTTCAGGGTTATCACAGAGTCCACAGAAATCCTTCACTCTTTGTGTATGCTTGTGCACAGGCATGCACCACTCCATTTTTTAAGTGCCAAAGGAAGTTACAAGTATACTTCAGAAACAGAATTAACTGCATGGTCAAGAAACAACATGAAATTAGTTTCTGTTAGCTACAGCATGAGTTGTTACTACAGGTAGAGAAACTATACATTCGAGGGGAGAAGAGAAAAAAAAAAAGGAAAAGAAAAAAAAAAGACACGCAGCTTTTAGATTCAACACTGACCCTGAGAAACTTTGAACCCAGGCAGTGACTGTCCATTTCTTGCAAATATATCACCCGGTCTACTGCAAAAACAGTAATTCTTCCTGTAAGTGTTGCCCCCTTCTACCTGTAGAGAGTCAAAGCCTCTGCCATGCCCCTGCCTGTGCCGTGCCATGCCGTGCCGTGCCGTGCCACGCCAGGCAGCATCGCTGCAGCACCGTCTGCACTGCAGAGGCACCGAGGAGGGTCCAGCGAAAGGGGCCTCGTCAGGCCAGATGGGGACTGGGCTACAGAGTAAAATGCCTAACGAAGCAGCAAGTAAAAGTTTATCAACTTCTGGCAGAGGTGAGAAGACCAGCCAAGGCGGCGGTGTCATGGTCTGTTTCGATGCGAGGTGCTGCCAGCACCGGTGAAGTATGGGGGTGGCTGTTTGTGCCCATCTCAGCCATACTCACGGCCGTTGGGGTATGTCTGCCCAATGTTAATTTAATCCAAATTTAACATTCAAAAATAAGTTCAAAAATAAGGCCTAACTTCACTCCCTTGAAGCCAAAAATTCTGAGGGATGCCATGCTCTTTTGCCATATGGGGGTACCATAGCATATATGCATCTATCATGCAAATCAGCCACTGCTCTGAGACTTCTCCAGCACTGCCATAAAATAGTACCTGCTTCCAGCATATGGCTCTGTGCTACCCATCACTTTATACGGGTCTTTGGTTCCTTTTAATTCCCTTTATGCTTGATTTTTCAAAATTCGAAATAAAAACCAGGATAATTCTGTCACGGGGATAGTAACTTTTCTATTCACATGACAGGACCTAACAAGATGTATTAATATTATTGACATGATAGACCCTCTCAGAATTAAATCAGTGAATACTTTCAGGGAATCCAAATCCGTAGATTATTAACATGATCAAGCATAACTTGAGAAAGTTACCATCTAACGGCTGCGAGCTCCTGGCTGCTCCGAACGCACGGATCATTGACAAGATGAACTAGCAGGTCTGGCAGCGACAGGGATGACCACATCCACTGCTGCCAGCGCAGGGCTCCATAGACTGCTGTTGCTAAATACCTGTGACATTTTAACATTCAAAGCATTTGTATGATAAAATGCAACAGTTTCAGCACTACTAAAGCACATAATTTATAAGCAGCTACCGAGTGGACATTTGACAAGCAAACTGCCATTCCTAGTTAGGATATACACGCAAACAGTTCATGGAGATTTACGCTCTAGTGACATTTTACATTTTTTCCACTTTGCAATACAAAAATGCACCAAAATACATTTTATGTTACCTACATGAAAGTGTAATTTTTGTATGTGTTAAAATGTCTGATAGGTCACAGATAATTTTTGGTTTCCCATGGAACTTTGAAACTGGCTCTAACAGAACTGAGAGAAAACATCTTCAAGTTCAGAGGAATAACTTTCAGGAATGTAGGAACTTTAATATGAATATTCATACAACTGCAGAAAAAGTGCACAGAAATACTTAATTTTTTTTTCTCCAATAAAAGCCTGTTTTTAAAATGCATTGGAAATCTCATTCTAGCTTGAAAATTCTGAATTTCCTTATTTAGATGGTTGATACTTGAAATAGTAAAAGTTATTTAAACGATTGTATAGGTTCACCCTTTCAAACTAAAGGAAAGAGAGGTGAAAATTTTTGCCAAATCTGTAAGCATTAAAGAAAGATCACCTTATCCTTTCCATTAAAAGAGCTGCGGTTATGTATACAAAGGGGAGACACTTCAGCAATGGATCTTACTATGATTATCCTGTTTTCTGTTTAATTAACCACTTATCCAACAGTTTTGGTGTATCACCAAAACAGGTATCACAACAGTTTTGGCGTGTGTTGGGCAAAGGAGGCATGCACCTGGTGGTTTTTCTGTGTTGAGAACAGAGCAATTCCTGCCCACAAGTTCGCGTGAGAGGGAGCAGCTCTCTCCAATCTTTCTCCAGTTGTGAGCACATCCCGCCACCAGGATTGCTGGCACCGCGTTTGAAAAATGTCACATACCACACAAATAGCTTCCTGGGCACTCAGGGGTTAGCTCACCATAGATTTGAACATTCAAAACATTAAAACAGATTAATTTCCATGCCCTTTTAATTTCCATCCCCTGCTTTTCTCCTTTTCTCATTTAAAGGCAGGCCCAAAAGGTACTGTTTTTGCAGAAAACACGAAGTTCCTTAAAAAACAATGATGTGCATATTGAAGCCAGGGATTCCCTGAAGGCTGCCACTTCTCAAAGACAAACACGTTGAGGAGGTTATTTGGAACCCCAAAATCAGAGAAATGGAAATCACTTGGTTCAGTCAGCCAAGCAGTCCCAGACTGCTTCCAGAAATAAATCAAAATACAATTTCTGGTCAAGATGTCATCAGCCTTTAACTGTCCATTTAAAAGCACCTTTGATTTTATTTTCTGGGGAGACAGATGGGGAAGAGCATGCGAGAGAGAAATGTTAGAGAAAGCAGGCATGCTTTTTACCGTGCTTACATGATTAAGTTAAGTGGCAGCTGATAACTGTGCTGCCGGAAGGTTACGGAGCCCACCCAAAACGGCCTCTCAGGTCCACGAAGGAGCCTGCAGCTTTGTGGTCCAGCCTGGCAAGAGCCAGACGCGGACCTGGGGTAACGACCACAACCCCGGGCTATAAAAGCAGGCATCAGGTAGAGATCTGTCTTCTGCAGTAAAGAGGTACCACGACAGTGCCTCTCCTTCCGGGGAAAGCAAGTGGAAGCGCAAAGACACGTTGGCATTTTACACGTAACCAGTTTGAACTTTCTATTTCAACTTAACCAACATACAACACACGCCCCCCTCCCCCCCCAATTATTCAGT
>NW_009594819.1:13886-18451 GCF_000690535.1 Cariama cristata
GTGGCCAGGGGTATTAGTTAAAACCCAACACTTTCATGAAAACGCAAACTCTAAATAGTTTTTTTTGGTAGATGTTACATATTTATATACAGTTATTGAAGCTACTTCTTTTTCCTGTAAAATTTTAAATACAGTTTTCAAGTAGAAATTGGGAAAGAACTCCACCTAGCACCCTTTTGTACTGAAAGCTATAGCATATGTTTTGTTCTCATAAATGTATGCTGAAATTCTCTTTGTTTTCATAAAAAAAAAAATATTAGAAAGAATACTGTCTTTTGTGAAATACGACTTCGTTGCAATAGAAAAATATTTTGGGTTTAGGTTTCCAATAGCCTTAAAAATATCTGAAACTTGAAAGAGAACAGTAACATGGGACACATTATAATTAGTAAGGGAAAATAAACACAATGTAAAATAAAATCCAAGAGACCCTCTAGACAGCATACCAAACCACCTCTAAGGTATTATTTTCACCAGCACAACTGTGCAGGGCAGGCAGACATTTCAGAAGCATCTCTGTCACAGAACAGCACTTGCAAAAGCAGTAGGGCTTACGTTTGAACAATGCAAGCAGATGATTTAAAAACAAAATATCTGCCAACTGTTGTCCAAGATCTGCCCTACCTCCTCCACCTGCTAAAGAGGCTAGCGAGCATTTTCAGAGAATATGAAATCTTCACAAACCCAAGCACCAAAAAGGCACCTCTCCCTTTCAAGGGCAAGCGGGGAGACACAGTCACGCTCCAGGTGTTTGTGTTTCTCCACAATCCACAGGAGACAGAGTCAACCTTACCCTAAATTCATATCCCTAGGAATTTTGGGTTGCCTTCTCTATGAAATAACCCACTGGATGGCTACCGAAGTGTTGACGCACAAGGGCCCGCTCTGTGATTCCAAAGTATGAAAAAATACACCAGCTATTGCATAAACAAAATGGTATTTTTACTAGAGTTAATAGAAATAACCTTAAAACACCTGGAGAGAAACTGGTCAAGTGCTGAAATATTTAACACAAATGCGACGATCTCACGGTCCGCGGCCTTGCATCACGCAAAGACCAGAGGAGCTGACACTGCAGCCATGTTCACAGCCACGGCAGCAGCCCCATCCCTGTGCACAGGGAAGTCAGGCTTAATCTCCTCCTTGAAAATACTTATAAACCCATCCTTTCCCTCACCGCACAAAACCGACAAAGCTTCTCCGGAAACCAAATGCTCTCTCGCTCAAGCTTAAATATTTTTTGCCAGACTCCTGTTTAAAATTTTCTCTTTCTGAAAGTTACGTTTTAAAGGATACAAATTGACTTTAAGCAACACTGCTTACATTTTCATTTCAGAAAAAAGGTGGCAGGCCATGAGGAATTTTGATAATGCACACAAAGAAATCCGAGCGCAAAATTTAAACACAAAAGATGCATTGTCCCTTCATGTCTTTTACGCACAGAAGCCAAAACAGCCAATTCCTGGTTCACCTTCTTTTATGTAAGTGGATTAACAGTAAGATTAACAAACTGTCAAAAAGCATGTTAAATGATAGCTTCTGCTAGTTAAAAATTCTGATGGTTCTAAAACTCTGTTGGTGGCCATCTTGGCCTAGGAGCTTTAATACAAATGAGACTGGTGAAGGCAGGGGATGGGGGAAGGAGTTCTTACGGACCGAGCAGTACAGGGGGAGGAAGGGGTTATTAAACGTGAGCAATCCCTACAGAAAGAAAATACCTAATCTGAGCAGGACTTGTGTTATAACATATGCATCTACACTGATAAACACATTAGAAAAATAAAACTTGTGCTCTGCCCATTTTAGGGGTGGAATTTCATTACTCTGTAGATATTTACTGAAGAGCATACTAACACTTGCAATGTTAATTCTTATTTGATTATTGTACCCACATCTTGTCCCCGAGCCAGACTGGCTACGTTTGTTTTTGTATACCACAAGTGCCTCTGAACAATGAAGCAGCACAGCATGCATAGGGAGATCACGCAGACAGCACATATTCCATTTTATATCGAAATACCGAGATGTCCATTTGCACATCTTCTGGGTACCCCCACCAGCACCACCGCGCAGAAGGGGTTTGAGTTACACTTCAGGGGGACTCGCACGGAAGAAGCGCGGCTTCATGCCTGAAGCAAAACATGGGTCACTATGCGCTGAAAATAAAATTTCCTCTTTATTCTCTAGTGATGTCATCTGCTGGGTGGAAATGCGACTGCTCACAGCAGCACAATATCTACCCTCAGTTTCATCGTGTCACTCCAGCAGGAAAGCCACAGGACGACCTACCGGACAGGAGTGGGTCCGGTCCCAAGGTCCCATCCGCCGGCTCGGGTACAGAAGGCAAAGAGGTTCCTTCCGTGGTGCGGTGCCCCCGCGGAAGGCCAGCTCCAATCCTGCTGCCCACCCCAAGCCCCGAGCTGTTCACGTTTACAGCAGTTCTACTCTTGGGTAGAAGGGCTGTCCTCTGCAGAACATGCCACTGCGGACCCCACACCAAAACTCTGAGCCTGGGGGCAGCGGGATTGTTCTTCTCCAGCGCGCAGACCTACTTAAAATGGGAGCTGCCACTGGACACGCCGTTAGGCAATTGGGTAGCAGATCAAACTCAGAGGGACGCTATTGTATTTTTTTAAGAATAAACTGCAAAACTGCACCAAACAAATGAAAATCATAGGGTGCCTTAATCTCACAAGTTTTTCCACTGACGACTTTTTTTTTGTAATTAGAGGACTAGAAACTGGCCTCCACTTGAGTACAAAATATTTAATAAATGTCTCTACTTTTATAGCTGAAATCCAAAATGACAAGAGAAAGGGAGTAAAAAGGAGCCAAGCGTTCTGAGGATGAAAAAGCGCTGCTATGAGCACCCCCAATATTCTTAAGATGAAAAGGGGATGTGATGGCATGTCTTTCGGAGCACAGACCATATTTCTCTGGGTTTGTGGAGCAGCTGGTATTTAGAAAGACAAAGTTGTAAGCAAAGCTTCCTAATAATCTAGAACAAAGAGCTTTACAAGACCTTCAAATGCCTTGTCTGTGAAAAAATTGCATGTATTATTACTTACACTGCAGTAAGCTATGATCAAAACTGTTTATCCTGGATCTGCCAATGAAGTCCTTGTGTTATTATTTGAACTGATAATAACGCCTTTGATAAACGTAAGCGGGTATCAAAACCAACCTATTTATTGCAAATAGATACCAGTATGAAGAAAAACTTAAAATATGTTTAGACAAACGTAATTTCCCTTTTCTGATATAGGAGAAATACATAGAGGGCAGGCACAATGAAAATGATGTGTAAAAGTTTTAAATCACCATCTTAAAGAGGTTATTAAATATTATTTTAAGCCACAATGGGAATTGGATTGTTCGGCTGACTTTGATTGGTTTTTTGCAGAATAATTTTAGTTAACAGAGTTGAAAGAACAAGTTTAAAGAAACTAACTTCATCCACTTGTAAAGCTTTGATTATCATAGAGCCTTTAAATTTAAGCTTCATTGAATACAATATGATAATCTTTTTTTCTATCAAAAGGCAAATTAAAATATTCAGCTTATAATCCTTTTTGCCATTTCAACTGCTCATAAGATTTCTTGCACTGGCAGTCTATTTTGGTTGGAATAAGACATTTCTGCCCATACAACAAATTATTTGTAATGTGCCAAAATTTGTCACCACAGCTAATGTAAACAAAAACCTACCACCATCCATAACAGAGAATGGATTTATTATTTAGTCATTGTTCTAGTCAATCCACGTTTCTGTGCAGGGGCTTCAAGAAGTCAATAGATGGCAGTCCATCTCTTAGGAAAGAGCCAGATAATGAATAAAATCACCAAAAGCTTCACAAAAGAGAAAGGTGGAAGGCTGTGTCGTTTTTCACAAGCATTCACAGTAATTAACTGAGAATACTTTATGTAATGCAAAACATTTAGACAAACTTTGTAATGGCTGTCTGCAAGCAATGTTATAAAAACGGTCTTTTATTACAAACCCAAATGCCTTGTTTTATTTGTGCTTATATGTACCTGCATGTGTGACACTCATGATCAATTTACCAAAATCAATTTAAATCTAGTGGCAGTATCCATGGCTAAAGCACAGTAAAAACTGTAGCCTTAGTCTGTTTGCTAATAATCAGGTGGTCTCCGCAGCATAGCAATAACCACAATAGTACTTTTTAAAAAACTTCTATTACTTTTCTTTAAACTGTTACCCTGTTTGTACAGAAATATTTATTCTAAACTAGGAAAACTCTAAACTAATTTCTATAGTGAAATACTACTATGCTGATATGAGAGTAAAACATCTTGACTTTTTAGTTACAACTCTATAAATATATATATATAAAATATACGTTACTGTAACACAGAAGTTTTGATTCTTGCAATAATACTACTTACTTCTGTTCTGCTTCGGGTACAAAACAGAATATTTAAATGGAATAATACAAGCTGGGACTCATACATTTATACCATTCACATAACACAGTTTCTTGAGGTATAGCTTATTTTAAATATCAAGCATGTCCTTTACCAGACAAATTTTTAAATTCCAG
>NW_009594819.1:18462-28352 GCF_000690535.1 Cariama cristata
ATCTGACTACTAATGTAACTCCGAGTTAGAGTGAGTCTTCCCATGCAAAAAAAGGAGATGTGCAAAGCATTGCCACATATGAGAAATGTGGATTATTTGCAGATAATTTGCAGTTCACTGCAAAACAAAAAATCATTTATCAGTAGCTAGGGTCTGACTCAACGTCAATTTATCTTTGCGTGTCCATATTTGACCACATTTCAAAACATCCCTAAAATGCACTATGAATTTCCAAATGGGTACTTTTAATAATACAGTCATCTTCTTAACTACTACATTTTCTAACAAGAGCTTGTTTTGACAAATGTTGCCAGCTTTATACTAAGTAAAGTGTAAAGTCTGATCACTTTCTACAAAATTCACAGATAAAATTTTCTACCTCAGATACCTCCAATTCTGCCCTAGTAGCCACTTGTTCAGGTTTAAGCTCCCCCACACTTTTTTTTAAAAAAAATAATTTCTAAGTGTTGATTGCAACTCAGTTTTTGAGGAATTTTCAATGGCAAGCAAGACTAAAATTAAATTACATCTTATACCTCAGTAAAAAACAGAACCCAACATATTACTGCATCTAAAATACCTGTCTGATTATAAGATTCCAATTATCATAAAAATTTCAGAAATCATTTTTACGTGCACCCTTAGGGATTATACTGAAAGACACTATTCACCTTTTTCTCATGTAATTTTAAAAAAGCAAAGAAAAATAGTGAATGCACCTTTTGCTCATAATGGTTTTTTTTTTAAAAGTCTATACCAATTCCACTTAAAATAAAATTAAATTCCCAGAAAGGATGGGGATTTCCAAAGCAGATCTTTCTTTTAAAATCATTATGCAGAAAACACAAGCAAGAGGTTTTGAGCACAGATTTCTCGTATTCACTGAATTTAAAAGCAAAAACAGAAAAAAGAGCATTCCACTACCATGAAGAGGTGGAGGCATCAAATTATAAAGCACATCCCATTTATTGCTCAAAAAAAAAAAGCCGATACCAAAGACCCATAAAGAAAAGGAGTGGACAAACTTTTCTACTTTGTTTTGAACGGACAGCAGTGATTAATTATCTATAACAGCTAAATTCATATGAGGTTGATCTGGATAGCAATGACAGCAAAGATTCAGATGAACAGCAAAAATCCTAATCTTTAAAGGTGTTTTTATGTATAATAATTTTATAAATGAATACATTCAAGCTTTGTGATACCAACCCATTGAATACTGTCCTAACCAGTTGAACGTTGTTCCAGGTTTCAATATTAGCCAAATTTATATGCATTTTGTTTTATTTTTATCTCTATTTTACATATGAGGAAAAATCTTAAGTACTAAACTGGTACAGTTCACAAAGTTTTATTTTCTTGTTTCAATGATTAAAGATCAACTAATACAGGCCAAAGAAGAAGTTATAGCTATATCCTTACGAATTAGACATTATCTGCAAAAGTTTATAAAGTGTATTTGCTCAAATTAACATCTCCACTCTAGCTGAGATTTATTTTACTCATTTAAAAAGAAAGCTTTGTCACACACAGTGATTAATTAGCAGCATCTGGGATATCTGAAATGGGATTATTGCTTCTGCTATGCATCTCAAAATTTAACCCTCTTTATATGTGTAAATGTAGTCACTGAGAGGAGAGAGTGCTGCAAAGCACTCATTTAATGATTACAGTATTAAAACAAAATCATAAGTTCTAAAGATGTTTAAAAAATAGTGACAGTGTTTCATTGTATTCTTCAGTTCAAAAACTCTGCAGACGTTTATTATCTTCTCACAGAAGATGCTTGTCTATATTTTATGGTCAGCAGTTCACAGAAGAGTAAATAGGTTGGGTGTAGAAGAAAATAAAAAAGGTGTTTCTACTTACTGTTAGGTGATACTGCCTCCATATTTCTGGGCAAGCCTGGAAAATAAAAATATTGATCAGCTAGGAGCATGAAACAAGGTGCTTTACAGCCTGTTGGTTTTGGCATAACACAGTATCCACCGGTGTCGGTCACAGGAAAATAAGAAGCTTAACTGAAAGGGTCTGCATTTCAGCTTCAAAAACCTGGCTAGACAGTTTAATTGAATTTTACACTGGTTTAACACACTCCCTGCCATTGTCAGAAAGCCAGTAACAGTTTTCTCTCTCCCCTTCTTCTCTGAAGGTTAGAAGTTTGGGAGAGTAACATGCTCTTAACTGTAATAAGTATTAATACTGCAAAACAAACAGAAATGAATTTAAACTCTGCATTTTCTACCATTTTAAATTTACATAATGTTTTGGAAATTAAATCACAAGGTACTTCCCTTTCATGTAGGAATAGAAATATTTTAGTATTTTTGTACATATCTCTATCCTAATCAAAATATAATTGTTACATGCAATAATCCTCAGTAGCCTAATGTCAGATGAGTTGTAAACAAGAAGCATAACAGATTGCTTTAATGTTTCTATTTTTACAATGGCTTGCTTGATTTTTTTTTTTATTTTTTTTTTTTAAACTTGCCAGACTCGCACACAAACTTGTAAGTGCAGCCCTTTGTAAAAAATTTTGCAGAGCAGATTTTTGAATCACAGCAATAACACAATAGACCTGAGGAATACATAAGAGACAGGAAAGAGGAAAATGTGGATCTTCTTTAAACAAAATCAGAATGTGTTAATGATCAATGAGACAGAGGTTACTTTCTCAAGGGTTCTTAATATTTTTACAAAATCTGCAATAGGTCTGTCTTCTGCTATGACCCCCAAGCCATAAACAGACACAGAAATAGTGGTACTTTGTCTGTTAGCCATTTTAGTGTTTGAGAGTATGCACACAGTTACTTCAATGGAGGTCTTTCACTTTTGTTTAAAACATTTACCCTTTTATTCAAATAGCTCCTTAATCATTTGAACAATTAGCAATTTGGTTTGCCAATCTCAATTTTCAGTATTTTAAGAAGAAGTATTAGTTATTCTGTGTCTTCTACATAATCAGCTATAGCTCCAATTTCAAACATTGAAGCCTCATGACCACTTGCAAATGAGTACTATTAACATTTCTTTAGATTTCGAATAAATTTTTTGCTCATGCCTAAATTCTTGCCTTCTTTTATTCTGATAGAGCATGTTAATTAAAAAAAAAAAACAAACACCCAACAACCAATATTAGCAACTGAATCTCTCAAAAAATAATCCAAGTTTTTAACAGTCACCCTATGGCATATACAGTATGTTTTTCCCGGATGTGATGGAAATGATATTATTTATTATTCATTCTGTCAGTAACACAATTTTCTGGAGAAAAATCTACAATCTGTTCTGTGTAATGGTTCAACATTTCTCCTCTTACTCAAACACTGCATGTAAATATTTGAGCTTTATATTAATATTTCTATAAAGAAAATGTGTGAAATACATCACATTTCTAACAGAGGAACAGACTACAACATTTGACAGTTTGAACACACTCGAGCTGTCTTCAAGTGCAAACAAAAGGATTTTCCTCCTTTGCTAACTTAGGCAGGATTCAAAGGTGTGATATATAAACACTCTCTAGCGTATAAAAATATTGTATCGAAGACCTTGCCTTCCCTCTCAAACCTGAAAAAGGCTTCAACTGTACATGAGACTTTTGCTGGTTTAGCATAGGGGTAGCAGGCAGTTATTTATACATTAGTTCTGGATAGTTTTTGATTACCACAGTGTCCCCAGACTAATAAGGTTGAAAAATCGCAATCAATGAGTTGTCATATACTGGCAAAATGCCACTCTGTGATATGACCTTTACTCACACAGCAGCTATTTAATAATAATAAAAAAAATTACTTTATTTTTGAATAATACCTTGGTTGTTTTTTTTTTTTCCCCCACTCTGGACACAAAGACACCACTTATAGTGAAAATCTGTAACTCAGAGCAGTAGGAACTACAGTTGGCACAGCTCTTGCCAAAGCACTGGAAGAGGCACAGTCCCAGCCCCTCAGCAGTGCTATCAAGAGGTAGGTTTTATCATCACCATCTTTAAGGACGTTTTAAGGCTGTGGCAAAACTTAAGGGAGGTAGGAAGAAGGTGGTAAGGGAAAATTGGCCAAGCATATTTCTTCATTCAGATGGTGATTCAGTGTAATACTTTTCATCATCACAATGATCACTTACGAACTTCAGAAGTTGGACACTATAGTCAAAAACAGATGCCTAGCTAAACAACGGTTTTTTAGAAATGATGCTTTTAACTAGGAGTCTTATTACCTTGCATCAGCTCAGAGTTACTGTCTGCATCTTCTATCACGGAACGACAAAAAGTATAATTAACAATTACTACTAAATACTGGCTTCTCAAATGAAGCAAAGAGGTTTGCTATGGAAGACAGCATAACCAAATACAACCACCACCGAACCTGTGATTTTTCTTATTTATTTAAAAGTACTTAACCATGAATGGCCCTCATTTAAAGAAAAGCCCTCGTGGTATACAACTACTACGTCAGTGTGATGAACTACATTAAAATAAAATTGCATTTATTTCCTGCCCCAGTGGTCTGACCTTGCTAGCATTTAGATGTACCGGCACAAAAGGTGCCTACTCTTAAAAGCAGTGCCACCGTGGTACAGCTGCAAAAAGCGCAGGCGAGGCGCGCTTCCCCACACCTTTCGCGACGTCCCCGTGCCTCTTGCCACACAAGTGCCGGGCAATTAATTTTCCCAAATCTGTGCTGTTTTTGCGGCGGCCCACATTCGGTTCATTTGGAAGGGTGATTGTTCATATCCGAGCCCGATCCGGCTAAGGTTGCCACACCAGATGAATCAAGGCTGGATACTGCGCATTTTGACCCGTACTGAATTTTATCAGGTGCTAATTATTGTTTTACCAGAACAACGGCTTAATGCATCTGTTGTTTAATTCCCACTTCCCTATTCTCAAACGTGAACATCAAAGAAAATAAAACACTCAATCTCAAACAGCCCCTGACAGCAGACCAGGACTCGAGTGCTCAATAGACAAGGCCCTTGCCACCAGTTCTCATATTTCCACAACAATGAGCAAACACAAAAACAGCACTAAGCGGCCTTTCCTCCTTTCCGCTCCCCTTGGCCGGTCGTCTGCCTTGCGCCGAGAGGGCCCTCGACGGCAGCCCTGCTGGGAGCGCGGCGCGGGGGAGAGGATTAGCCTCGCTAACATGTGAGCATTTGCAAAAGGGAAGGAAAAACCCCGCTACTGTATTTGGCGTATGAATAACCAAAATGCA
Organism: Cariama cristata; assembly: GCF_000690535.1. Lineage (NCBI taxonomy): Eukaryota > Metazoa > Chordata > Aves > Cariamiformes > Cariamidae > Cariama > Cariama cristata. The sequence goes on from NW_009594819.1 coordinate 23,682, forward strand.
CGCGCTGACAGGAGACCGGGACGGGCCTGTGGCTCCCCGGGAGAAAATGTAGCTGTGATGAGTGACAGGGCTTTCAGGAAATATGTTCACAATCACAGACAGTGAAGGCCATGACCTAGATCGTTTAAGAGCTTGTCTTGTCAAATTATCAAAAGCTTCTTCCTCTCTGAATAAAGAGTGACATAAGTGAGTGTCAGAAAGCTGCAGGCTGACAAGCCAAGCATACAATAACAGCATGCACGTCACATACTTGCCGAACACCGCCACGGCTAGCGGCAAATCTTAATGAGAGCGCGGCTGGCCCAGGAGACTTGGGTCCCTGCTGGCACAGCTACTCATCTCGCAAAAATCCTTCAGCTCCAAGTCAGTTATGGTCTGACACGACGACTACAATTACTAAACACAACTTTTTAACAGAATCCTCTGGTGCTTTGTCAAAGCGGCGGCTGCTAGGAGCTGCCCCGCCGCAAGCCACCACAATAAAACAAAAGATTTGCCAAAACACACACTTTTCATCACCTCCACATGGGAACTGCCGCGGAAAACGCACAATGCTTCCCTTCAAAACCACTCCTGCACGAGCAGATGTCGAGACCTCTCCCTGCGCCGCCAGCGCAGACGGCCGCCGCTGCTGGTGCTGAGTGGTGGGCTGAGCTGGTTAACCGTCGGCGTCGACCAGGCTCCCGGTAACATTTACCTACGCTTACCATTAGGTGGACATTGACTTGTCGCAGGTGTGAAAAACAGGGGACGCCACTGGGGAATGAGGAAAGAAGGGCAAACCCCTTGCTTTCTGCCCAGGGGATGGCCGAGGGCCTGTGGCACCACCGCCAGGAGCGGGCCCCGTTGGCTGCGAGGCCACCAGCCAGCCCCCGCAGAGTTGCCCCTGTGCCTCCAGCCGCATCCCGGCCTGCAGAGGTGGCCACATCCCCGCAGCAAGCACCAGCGTGGGTTCTGGAAATGACAAAGGCAGAAGGAAATCTTCTCGGAGAGAAGAGGCTAACGGTGGTTTACGTGGTCAGAAAAGATGTCAGAACACACGGAGAAGACACCAGCTGAGGTACCCAGCTGGTTCCTGGGAAGAGACGCTGCTTGCAGGGTGTTTGGGGTGTGCAGACATGCATGTGTCTTTACACGAATGGGGGCAGCAGGCACGGCACGGCTGAAGAGCACCAGGGCCCTGGGCACTGATGGCTGCCAGCTCCCAGACAAGCTCAGGCAGCTCACCGCGCATCCGCATGCTGTTTTTTCCCAAGTATGTAAGGAGACACTGCCCTGCCTGCCACATTTGCCTCCTCCCTGCCACATCACCCTGTTTATGAAGTTCTTTTCCCACTCTTGCAGCTGGCAGGTGAGGCTGTAGACCACAAGCCTCAAGACATCCACCTAACTGCCACCGAACCTGCAAAACACAGGATGTTCACAGGATGGGGTTTTCATCGTATACCTATATAAGCATAAGTGTATATATATATACATGTACAAACACACACACATATAGATACATGTGTATATGTGCACAAAATGTCCAATGTGCTCGTTACTAGGGGGAGCCACATACGGTCAAACAGAGCTGCACTTGAAACTTTTGAACAACTCTGCTACCTGCTCCTCTGATGGTCTTCCCCAGGAAAGCACCGGAGGTTGAGCTATTTCCAACACAACTCCATCTAAGACGACTCCATCTAAGATGACTCCATACATTCTCAGGGCTGTCTCAGGGAAAAAGACCCACCTAACAGATAATAAATGTATTACCCTGCAAATGTTTTAACTAACTTTGAACATTTTCAAATCAAACTAGGCAGAGTACTTTTAGCTGTGTCATGTTCACTTCTGGACAAAAGTGTGACTGTGGAGAGTCACCCTGAAACAGGCTGTGTGCAGGAGTTTGTTCTGTACCCTTTGTGTCACAGTAAAAGAGTGAACTTTCTCGGAAAGACAAATTAAAACTTTTTTGGAGCATACAAAGTATTTGATAACATCTCAAAAAAAAATATTACAGAATATATTAGTCTTTTTCCCACCACTGTATTAAGATCTGCTCTATGAAGGCTGCAGTAGCATTTTCAGAGTATTTTGGAGGACTTTAGGGAATGTTAGACCCATTTAGCCCCAGGCTCAGGGCAAAATCTGTGGTCTGCTTCCAGCTCGTAAGGACAGCAGAAACATCCCAACAGGCAGACAGATACAGAACAGTCGCAGTAACTGCGCTTGGTGAAACACTTTCAGATTTTTGATAAAATGCCCCGTGGAGGACTTGTAATTCTTTACAGAAGGTAATTAGCAGAGGCACAGACATATGGATGTGTTATTATGATCAGTTTATATAGCCTGAAAATAATAATGACTACACTGCGTCAGACCACCTGCCCGTGGCCTCTAACCATCTAAGGTGATGCCTCATGGAGCTTAAAACCAGGGCAAGCATGTACCCTTTCCCTAGCTCTTCCACACCTAACTGTTTTAAGCTCAATGACAGCGCAAGCTGGATGAAGTTTCTATGTGTTCAATAACCTTTCATGGATTTCCCTTCCATGAACTGTTCCTGTCTCCTCTGGGACCACAGTAGCCTTTCTGCATTTACTGTATCCCTCGGTAAGGAGTCTCAGAGGTCTGCTATTGATTGCACGAAGAGTCATCTCCTTCTGTCTCTTCTGAACCTAGCTCCTACTGCCTTTGTCAGAAGTCCCCTAGTTCTTGTACTAGAAGAAATGATGAACCATTGGTCCCTAACCACCATCTCCCATCATGGATGATTTTGAAGCTCTTTACAGATCCTTTCCTCTGTCATCTTTCTTCCAGGCTGAAGAGCTGTAGCTGCACTGAAGGATGCAGAAGAGTGGGACCGAAGTTGCACCGAGGTGTCCATTGCTTTCCTGGTGATTCCTAACATTTCACCAGCTTTTTTTCACAGCTTGTGAACATTGAACTCATTTTTTTGTGGATCGTATCTCATGACTCTAAAATTTGAGCCCTGAATAGTAATGCTCAGAGCCCATCATTCCATATGCAAAGATGGGAGTATTTTTCCCTGGGTGTTTTACTTTACATTTGCTCCCACTCAAGTTCATCCGCCATTTTATTGTGCTGTCTTTCTGTTGCTTACAGTCCTTGAGGCAGTTCTTCACAGCTGGCTCACGCACTGACACTCTAAATAATTCAGTCTTCTCAGCAAATCTTGTCACCCTATTGTTCACCCTTTTCCATGTCACACTAACATATCCTACCTTTATCCTCTTATTCCATGCCTGTTTAGTTTCTTTAAAAGCTTTTGGTCAGGAACTTTGTCAAACGTCTTTTGGAAATTGTAGACTATGTCGACTGGATCATGTTTACACACATGCTTGTCGACCTTCTCCTTTGAAGAACTCCAGAGACTTCTGAGAAGTGGGATTTCCTTTACAAAAGCAATCTTGAACCCTCCCATGTATATCATATTTATACATCCATTCCAACATGCCACTGTTATTGCAGTTTCTGGTAATCGGCTTGGTGTACACATCAGGCTGGCAGGCCTGGTTGCCCAGCTCTCCCTGGGACTTGTTTTAACAATGGTCATTGTATTTGCCACTCAGGCACAAAGCAAAAGGTTACCCATTGCCATCACTAACCTGGCTATTTCACTTTCTAGTTCCTCTACAGCTTTTGGGTAATCGTTACCCAGTTCAGGTAACTGGTTAGTATTCCTAGGTTAGTAGTGACCCTAACATTCACTTCAATTTCAGAGAGATTTTCTGATGATTCTCTCTACAAACTAAGATTTCGATGTGGGGAATGTCCCTGGCTTCTTCCAGTATGAACGTTGGATGTCAAAAAATATTTTTAGGTTGTTAGCTTCTTGCTCTGCTGTGAAGAAAGACCTACTGTCGCTTTTGATTCCTTTGCGAAGTGCCCCTTAAACTCTTTTTTAGCCTCAATTCTGCACTTCACATTGAATCTGCCAGAGGTTACGATCCTTTCTGTTTTCTTCATTTGCATACGGACATCAGGTTTTCAAAGGATACCTTCTTGCTTTTCGTAACCTCTCTGACCCTGCTGCGTAGCCTCACAACCTTCCTTTTGCACTCTGGAGTTCTGCCATGCCATCCTTCTTTCCAAGGTCAGGGCAGATGAGACCCCGTTCTTATGCTCCAGCATTCACTGCACAGGTAGCCTCATGTCTGTCACGCAGAAGCGCAAGAGAACTGCCTGAAAGCTTCAAAGACAAACCTGTCTGATTTAAGGTGGACCTAAATGAGCAGAAAAAATACATGCTGTGATGTTCCTGATAATCTGCACTACCGAGGTGGGGATGATAGAGGACTCATCATTCTTTACAGAAAAGAAAATAACTTTATAAGAACTAGCTTCATAAAATGTGCAAAATAGAAAAGGCAGCAAGAGATGCAAAGAAAAGATACTTACGATTACAGTTTTGTCTAACTGCTTACCAGAAAGGGGGCACAGAAATATGCCACGCGTGTTCTTTAAAGTAATGGTACCGTGTCCACATCAGCTATAACCAAAAGTACAACTAGAAGAGGAAGACCAAATTTAAATTTCTAACATTCAAATATCAAAAGAAATAGCAAACTCACAAATGTGCTGGACATCATTTGCATATCCCACATATCATTGTCTATGGCGAGCCTGTAACAAACTCTCAGTTCTCCTTGCCTCACTCCTCAC
>NW_009594819.1:28362-43259 GCF_000690535.1 Cariama cristata
CAGCAGGAGGAGGACAGACAGACGAGCAGTCGAATGCACAGCCCCTCTCCCCTGCTCAGAGATGACACCCAGAAAGAACATGAAGGGAAGTCTCCCGTGTCTGACTACCAAGCTACAGGGTCAAACCTCCCACTGAAACTCCATTATTCCATGATTCTGCAATATGAGGACTGAATATAATGACAGAGGTTATGGAACATAGGCTTTATCATGTAGAAGAGTTATTCGGATAAACTTCAGTATTTGGCGAAAGGGAGGAGAAGGCCTTCTTAGGACTTCTCTCATTCTTTGACCAAATAGAAGAAATAAAGGTAGGGAGGAGACACTTAGAAGGACATTCAAGTATTTCTGAATTTCAAAACACAACAAAGTTTAGGGGATTTGAACAGGTGTATTTGGAAGACAAACATTTAAGTCATATCTTTAGACAGAAAACGAAGTAGGGATGTATGCTGATGTTATCACAGCTTGCCTTTTATCCACACCTTTTTGTGTTTAATTTGAGAAAAAAAAATAGCATAAAAAGTTAATTGCTATGTACAGGACTGAATTTCTGGGACATGTAAAACCATAATAATATGATACAAAGTTAAAAAAAGATAAAAATATGTTTAATGGCACTTTAATTTTCATCTGTGGATCACATCAAACTCAGTCCTTACAGCATAACCACTGCTGCTACCAAAAAGCAACAGTGAAACTAAAGAAAGGACATAGCAAGTCTTCTACCTGTATTTATGAAATATGAGGACAAATCTTCATGTTACAGTCACACCTGAACCTCCTACTAAACTGAATTAAGTGTCCTACTGCAAAGTCATTACCTTCATCTAGTTTATACTTTTAAAATTAAATTCAGCACTTTCTATGTATCTGTACGAGAAGTACACACATTTAAAGACTATCTGCAAAGGGTTTTGTACACACACACACAAAAGCACATGAATACAAGACCCTTCCAACCGTAGTCTTCTAGTATCACTTGATGCCATAAAGTGATAACATCATTGGAATAAACTTCTGCCTGGTTATAATCCCACAGATCTTTTATGTTAAATATGGTTATTAACCTTGAAAATTTTGCTTCTTTTGCCAATCTCTTTTTCTTCTTCTACCAAACTTCCAACTGCTATAACACTCAACACTTTCTTAAGAATACTAAAGAATACTTCTGTATAAAGGTCTCCTTCAGAGGTAGAACACTCTTGCCAAAATAGTTCATCCTGCACTGAAACTTGACATGAAATTATTCATCCAGGAGGCAAAACCTTAAGAACCAGTGGTGTCTTGCTTTGAGGTACACCATACTTAAAAAATGAAACAGAAGTTGCTATTTGTGAATTCTCTGAGCTGTTATCAAAAAAATTTTGTTTAGAGAGAGAGCGAGAGAGAGTGAGAGAGCAAGCAGCTTTACTTAGGCTACATCATGTTTGTAATAATTTTAAGTGCTCATGTTCAACATCTTTAGATTTCTTCCGAAGCATGCAGTGGTGGTGCATGACATGACATTCCCCACATCCAGGATTCCTGGCAATTAGTGTAGAACTGACCTAACCTACTGTGCAGTATCATAAAATCACAGAGTGGCTTGGGTTGGAAGGGACTTCCAAAGATCATTTACTTCCAACTCCTCTGCTATGGGCAGGGACACCTTTCACTGGATCAGGTTGCTCAGAGCCCCATCCAACCTGACCTTGAAGACTTCCAGGGATGGGGCATCCACAACCTCACTTGACAACCTGTCCCAGTGTCTCACCACCCTCATCGTAAAAATTTCTTCTTTATATCTAATCTAAATTTATCCTCTTTTAGTTCAAAACCATTGCCCCTTGTCCTGTCAGAGAATACACTGTATGTGGATGACCTTCAACATACTTCAGTATCCTTACAGTACTTGAACATTTTTAATATTTCCATACCTGGTTTTATGCCAAAGTTGCTCATTCATTTATCCAAGACAACTTTGAATGCTCAGTAAAATCCAATAGCAGAATGCCTGTGTTTTATGGGGCCTTCATCTCCCTATGAGACAAATGGAAACCCTTCTCCCATTGTGCTGCTCAACCTGAAACAAGCAGCCAAGCCTCTGGTGGGAAATACACTGGACATCCAACCTTTTAGTGAGATGAAAGGAGCGCTCCCATACTCCCACTTGACAGAACCATTTGTACTATGAATTCAGACGCAAGCTTGCTAACACCTCTGAAACCTTGTTTTGTTAGGTACGGTATGGAGATTATTATTTGCACTAAGTACTTTTTTCTCTCCAGTGCTTGTGACATAGACGCAGCGTAACATAATACAAATGAGGAATTAGAGTGACTGCCAACAGGACCAGAGTGTCTACCCAAGCTGAATGAGCTGGTCTAAGGAGAAAAAGTTGGATGCTGAATGACAGTAGTGAAGATGGAAAACATCACTGGGATTAAGACAAAACATCAGTACGTTCCAGACATTAAATGTTTCTATCAATACTTTTCTCTTAATAGTAGAGTATACAATTTTGCAACTGTTCCACTACTTCACAAATTCTCTTACACTATCTATGTGATGGGCTTGTCCATAGTGATACGGAAGTAGGGAGACAATTAATTTAATCATTACCTTTCTTCTTGCATGTTCATAAATAATAGAGGACTCTACTGAAAAGCAAGCAGAAACTAAGCTAAGCACATGAATATGGTTGCAGATCTGCTTCCCTATAAGCTAACGCCAGATAAAATTTTTATTCACCTATACTTGCATAAGAAATAAAGTGTACCTTTTCCATTTTGTTCATGAAGTACTTTTGCAATGTAAAATGCAGCATGGTTATAAATGCCTCCCAAACCCAATCAGACATTAGTTTCAACTTCTAATCATATTTTCATTGATGAATACGTGATCATAGTGAAAAAAACACGGATATGGAACTCTTGGAACATCAGAGTTATTCTTTACCTCTTGCTGGCATGCTTGCAGCATGCCATGTCTCCAAATTTCAACCTCCCCACACTTCCCATTCAACAGAAATGAGGATATTTTTCTCCACACTAACTAAACTGGACAAAACTAAACTAAAGACTGAGTGTTTAGAACACTCCAGTTTGTTTTCTTTGAATCATTATTCATGAAAACGGTGGTACTGTTAGGTAATGACTAACTACAATATTTTCATATGCTTATACAAATATGCACTATATAAAATTAAAGAAAATATGAAAAGACTGTGGTGGTTGTAAATTCATTTTTTGACAGATACAAAACCAATAATGACTGAGCTCTTTGCCATGGACTATACTCACATCAGCATAATGCCCCTTCATATCACAGCGATTGCAGTGTTTATTCCAATAGGCTTTCTCAAGACATTCCCTGAAATAGTGGCCAGGCAAACAGCAGTTCAAACAAAAACGTTCTGGGCAACTGTTTTGTAGATGACCTCTTCCTGCACACAGGCAACAAGGGGGAACTTTCTATGGAGAAACAAAAAGAGAATTATGTTAAGCGAGAATGTTTCAAAAGATTAAAGAAAAGAAAAAAAATCAAAAGAGGAAATGAAGAAGATAGCACCCCAAATAAATGTCTATTGCTTACTAGGAATTGCAGAGATGTTATGTTTCATGAAGGAATCGAAGTGAAGGAAGACTATGAATAGAGCAAAACTCGAAGTTGTAACTCCATAGATTTCTTCTACTTTCTTGATTTGGACCTTGCACCAGAAGCAGTTGTTAAATGCCCAATACTAATGTTATTTGCTCAGTGAATACAGCAAAAATAATCATTAAACCGGAAAGTATATTTCACTCAGAGCAGAAGCGTTGGGCACTCTGTACGAACACTTATCTTTTCATGAAAAATCTTAAAAGCTGAAAAACAGAACTGTATCATATGAACATGATATACAGGTTGTAACACAACATACTGGACTGATTTGTAAATATGGTCTGTGCCACAGACCACTGCACTGCGAGCAGTCTAGGGGTGGGCAAGAGTCTGGCGGGGGACACAGTCGGTTGGTTGACCCCCCAGTACAGGGATATCTGTACCATACGGCATCGTGCTCAGCAACTGAACTGGGGGTAAGGAGGTTTTCCAAAGTAGGTGCTGCTCAGGAACTGGCTGGGCATCCGTCTGCTGTGCTGAGTGATGGCTTTTGCATCACTGTGCGTTTTTTCTTCACTTGCTATACTGTCTTTATCTCGACCCATGAGTTTTTCTTGCTTTTGGCCTTCCAATTCTCTCCTGCACCTCACAAAAGGTGCACAAGTGAGCGGCGGGTTGGGGGCTTCGCTGCCAGCCAGGGTCAGCCCACCACAACCACTTGGCTAAACACCTTGTGACTCCCACAAACAAACACATGGAGCGACAAATATAAAATGCTGAAAACTATTCTGAGGCCATATCTGTACTTTTTAAAGTCAATTTTCTCAGTGACTGAGTGTATCTTCACTCCAAGGGCTAACGTTTCAGCTGGGTGGGATGCAGTCACTCAAAAGTCTCAGCGTGGGTAACAGTCTCAGGGACTGAGGTTTTTACAGACTCTGTTGTGGGGACTGGTAAATCCAGACTCTCATGCAACTGCCCCCACTTCTTCACAGCATAGTGACTGATTTTTAAACCTCTAACCCCTGGACAAACTTTCTGAATATCTGGCATCTATCTGAGCTGCTATTATTTCCAATTTCATCTTGTCTATAACATTATTCACATCATGGTTCGTTATATAGATATCTGCTTTCATTCATTTACTAAGGGTGATTTTTGGATCCTTAGGTTCTCCTTGTTGAAAACACATTTGAAAAACATTTTACATCTTAAAACTTGTTTTACAATATGAAAAAAAAGTTTCTATATTGTACTTGAATCTCTTTTCACTCAGTTTATACTTACAGATCTTTTCTCTCATAAAAACAACAAAAGCAATGACCTCCACAAAACAGACAGCTAATTTTATACAGTAAATCGATCTTCTGCAAGCTATCCTTCATCTTGGAGCAAACTTTCCATGAAATAATAAACCACTGAAGTAAAGTTTCTAACGGGAAGGACAAAAGAGTATTAGAAAAAACAGCTGCATCTGTGAGTAATTCAAGTGTTGGATTTACCTTTGGAGTAGGACAGTTCTTGGACAAATGACCTGGTCTACTGCAATTTCTACAGATAACATTTTTATCAGCTGTGTAGTACCGCATGCTGGTATGTCTCACACTTGCATAGTTGGAGATCTGTGCCTGGTGAGACAAGGAGAGAGAAATGTATTTATCATTTGAGGTTCTGTGGTTTAGTGTTTGCTAGGACTGGAAATTTGTAAAGGTTACTGCTGGTAGTGTTAAAAATCTAACTTTTTAGAAGTACAATTTACACATCCAGGTTTGAACAGGATAATTCTGTTACAGAGAAGTCTGCCCTGTCTAGAAGTATTGTCTTCTTCAGAATTCCACTCTGGGACATTCTTTCTTGCTGTTTAAAATTGCATTTATGAAGCTTTGCTTTCCTTTGACTAGTCAAGACACTTTTACTCACTATGCTATTTTGTGATGAACTGGAATTTTTCCCAGAATACAAATATAACTAACATTAATTGCAAATGCAAGTTACACGTTCCCTTGCACACATTAAGGGAAACTTCTTCGACAAAGTACAATGCTATACAAGTCTAGACCCAATCTGCAATTTGCAATTGTAAAGAAAGATTTAAAAAGGAAAAAGAAGAAAAAAAAGAGAAGCTGGAAAAAACTCCCTCTCTCAGTGACCTCACACATACTTTCTGTGTAGTCAGACAGAACTGAAAATCCTATCTTCAACCTTTATTGCTTTGCAAACATCACAATTTTTAAAAACTGAAATAAAAATTTGGAGAAGTGAACGGGAGAGGTACAAAAATACCATTTCTCTTAAGGGCAAGAATTTGTTAATGTCACCTGATTACGTAAGCTTTACTGAACCCTGGAAAGAGAAATCGAAGGAGTCGGACCTTACAGCTCAAGCTTACTCTTCTGGGATGCTACGGTACCTTGCACGAGTACTCCAGGTTACAGCCTGACTGTACCAACTCCTGAGCCAAGTCCAACCTTGGGAGTGCAGGAAGGCTAACCAAACACAGACGGCTTGTAGTGCCGCCTGTGGGAATGGGATTTAGCTGCCACAAAACAATTACTAGTCTCTGAAGAGACTGGGAAGGAAGAGCCAACTTCCTCCTCCGGGAGTCTATGCAGGTGCTCCAGTTCCCGGCACCCTCTTCCCACTCTGCTCGTGTGCCTCCCCCAACAAGTGAACTTCCTCCTGCTGTACAAGAGCTCAGGCTTCGCCCGCCCTTTGGAGGACACTGCTAAGGATTCCACACAAAAACTACAGATGGATTTTTCAATCCCACTTATCTTGCTTTGCTTGTTAATAAACATAAAAATAAAGAATTATGGAACAATTTGGTTGTCTGTGTTACCTCTAAGTCTTTATTACAGATGGACCAGTCCACATCAGCTTCTCCTGAAAAACAGAAATAAAATTGATTATATTTAATTTATATGAATATTTTTCTGTAATACATTTAACATTATGGTTACTGCACTTATTGAAACTGATAACAGACTTTGAATGTACCAAAGTGGAGAAAGTAGTTCTGTCTTCAGTAAAGGAAAGCTATCAACCTGCTTGGTACCAAATCTGATTCACCTTTAAAATCAGCACATGTCCAACTATTGAGTGGACTTTATTTGACATCACCTTCTTGTCCTGCTTCCCAAGGTATAAAATCAGGCAAGGATTTAATTTCTTCAAAGGCAGAGACTCCAAAGCTTCCAATTGCAGCCACCTCTATTATCTCTTCATGAACTCATGGGGCTGCCCAGCTCAAGTCCAGAGGTTGCCAGAGTGGACGCACATGGAACAAGAAGTTAACCCACAGCATAAAATACAGTTTTCCTCCTTGCAAATTTGGAAAATCTGTGTCTTCAGCACTGCTTTCTGACTGCTGCATGCCAAAATGACTTTATGCATAACCACAGCAACTAAGACTGTAAGCTAAGTAACTCTATTTCAAAACAGAGTTTGATAATGTGGTAATAAATCAGGATGACACACTGAATTATCAACTGTCACACCATAACCTTCTCACACACAGTCTTTGGATTGGCAGAAGTAAAAAGAAAACAACCAAAAAGTAAATAAAAGGCAACAAGCTAGAAGAATAGGGATGCAGTTACAGCTGTTTAAAAATTCTGGGTGTTAACACTGTTTACTTCTCTCACTGTGCAAAGATAGCTGTACCACCACAGCATCTTTTTCATCATTAAGGAAGGATTCGTGTCAACGGAGGTGCTCACCTTACCTATCCTTTTACAGTAACCATTACAACTTGTGTGCAAATTAATCTCATGTGTTCGCACACTTTTTAATGCAAAATGTCCCATCCTGTTCCCACAATCCAAATCTGAAGCATTTATATGTGTTATTAACACAAATCACAACAACGTCAAGATTTACAAACAGTGAAAAAAACAGTAAAAATTTATCCAACTGATATCCAACCATTCATTTTCAGTAAAAGGGAGACAACTAGAAATTAAACTTATACCATCTATAATGTCATGTCTAACGCTTCATTTACTGAAAAAGTCCGTAATTTCAGCTGAGTGCGTAATGCAGTATTTGGATACAAGGTACGTGACTCAAACATACAATGGGTGCTTTAGAGCATAATACTGCTTGCTGCTGTTCTTCATCCAAAAGTTGGGGCTAATACTATCTGCACTAATCTGAACAGCACTCTGAAATATTTTTATTTTCAACATTCACTAATGCCAACAATCCTAATGACCATCACAGAGGCATTAATAATGAATTAACTGGCCTATTTGTAAAGCAATTTGAATGATGTGTTGTACCTAAGTCATGGTACGCATAGCAACTGCCATAGCAAGAACTCTAGTACAGGTATCCAATGGATCCTTCACCCAAGCATCATTCAGGATAAGAAAGTTTCACCAGAATGAGAGGTGGTACCATGCCCGCAACCCTGGAGATCGCTTCTCCCAGACGCTCAGGTCTCAGCAGAGAGGACAGAAAGGACAGCATCACATCAGCAATCTTCAGTGAAAGTGAGTCGTGTGTGTACGCCCAAGGGTAAATTAGGCCTTTTGGTGGCTAATCATTAAAAGCAAAGAAACGCACTGACATATTTGAGTGCATCATTTATTACTTGGAAGCCTGTAAAGGAAATTCATTCACAAAGAAAAAAGGTATTTGTGATTCAAAACTCTGCCCTGGCCATCAGTACTGTGAATGCTGTGTTTCACAGAAATGCACATGCAGAATGGTTGACAGGTTACAGATCAAAATTACCAGCAAATTAACTCCTGTTAATCATGAGGCATGTCCTTCCTGAGGACAAACCAACTAAGTTTCTCTTCTTCACTGTCAAAATCCCCTGCTTCACAGGGGAAAACCATGATACAATGATTCAAATATTCCTGATGCTAGAAACGAAGACTGCTCAAATCAGAAAATAAATACAAAAGCTTTAATGCTGAATGAAATATCACAACAAAATCTCTCTTTACTAAATCTGTCTGGTGACTTAAAAGTTAAGTCTAACTCACAACAGATCGCATAAGGCTTTGTTGTTACTCACAATAAATTCTTCAGAGTGAAGTATGTAGGAAGAATTATGCTTCTAGAAGCAACTTGAAATCTTGCTTTAGGGACTCAGAAAAATCTGCAATGATTTTTCTCGTTGACCACAGCATTTTGTCTGGCCCTAAATCATGAAATAAATCACAAAACTCTGCTCAAGTTGACAAATACCTCCCCCTCCCCCCCGATTCAGTTTGCTTATTTGGATGAATTAACTTGTCCAACAGACACTTCCAGTCTCTGGGTGGCTGCGGGTTCCCCCGAGCTGGCCTTCTGGCCACTCCACCTCCCACCAGCCGTGCTGCTGCCCTCGGCTCGTCCTCCAGCGGCAATGCCCATCCGCGTGTTGGAGACGCCTTTGTACCGTGCTCTCCTTGGTCTGTAGCATCCATACTCTTTATTTTCACTCCTTCACACTGAGTCACGCGGGCAACAGGTCTGGGATCACAGATTTGCAGAAGCTCTTCCCCCAAGGACACGGTGGTGGCCCTGTACACAGCCCTGGGGGTGGACGGGCAGCCGGCACCCCTCAGCCCCTTGGGGTGCCCGAGGATGATGCTCTCCCACCTCACAACCCCAACCATCAGCCTCAGACCCCCTCCTGGGACTGAGAGGGCGATTGTAGTCAAAGCACAGACACAACACACATATGCTAATTGCTGAAAGTTTCAGTATTTAGCAAAGGCTGGTGCAATGAAACCTGCCACCTGATGTTTTACAAGGCCGAGCCTGTACAATGTTGAAGCATTTCATCCTTTTTTCAGACAGACACACACACAGAGGGTGGATTTCTGCCTTCAGGAATGGTGCGATGAGTACTTTATTTTTACTCTTAAGAAAGCAGTAGTTAAAAAACTATTCAGATAATCTCTGTCAAGATTTTCCTTCTTTTCTGTGAAGAAGGTGCACACAAAAAACTTACATTACTTAATGGGTCCTGTGAGTTTTCATGGTGTATGAATAAAATCCCTCCCGAGTATCTACAACAAATTTGTGCTTTTATTCTTTCTCATCTTCATTTGTTAAAAGTAATCTCCTTCTTGAGATTACAGTAATTTCTGTACTCCAACTAAAAAATTAACCACTGACTTTGTCATATCAACTTCTTGTATTTATACTTTGAAAAATCAGTTTTGTCAAATCACAGAACAGGGAAGAAGAAAAGGGAAAGAAGAGGATGCAAAATATATACTGTTTAGCTGAAAATGGAAGAAGCTCTGGGCAAGGTTCTTCCTTCATAAAGCATTACACTTTGGCTGTCCTGTGCCTCTACACAATAGGATGAATGGTAAGCAACAGCTTTGCTTTTATTTAAAGAAAAATTTTGAAAGATCATTGAGATGCACATGTATCCCTCCACCAGCATGAAAATGTAAATTTCCAAGCAGCGCTCATGGTGAAGCCAGATTTAGGACCACTGTTCAATGTGCATTCAAGCCTCCCCTCTTTCATTCCAGAAAAGGAGAGGAGGGGAGGAGGGAGAACAAGGACCAGCAGTCAAAACCTGAAATTGCCCGGAGGAACAATCCGTTTCCACAGAACAAAAAACTGACTTAGAATAAACAATAAACTGTTCAGAAGATTTCCTTATCTGCCGTACCACCAATGATCCCAGCAGCCAAGCAGGCTACCTCTGCAAAAGGCAGGGCACAGTCGGGCACAGATTTTGACCCGACCAAAAGTCACGCTTCTATTTCACTCATTGGAGCTGGAAGACAACGTACCCTGGTTCTCTGTGCAAGTTCAGCCTGCTCTGCAAAGGTTTATTTCATTGCCTCATTTAACAACACAGAGAAACTGCAGAGCATGGACATTCCACTTTGAAAATAAAACACTAAATTCTCTAAAAGGGGAAGGCAAGTGGTTCCCCCGCTTCCTTCTAACTGGAAAATACATGCAGACATGTATTTTATTTAGTTTATTTTATGATCAGTTCAGTAAAACAGGTTGCTTCAAGCTGCGACAGTACGATATGTGGCCTGAAGGGCAAATACGTTTCAAAGCTGGGCTTTAAAAATTGGATTTTGACTGCTAATTAATATAGCATATTACAGAATAGAGAACCCTAATTACATTCTACTGTAAGACCTCTGTGGCAAGGACTGTTTCAGACATATCTCTGAACAATATTTAGCATGCCAGGACACAGCTTCTGCTGCTACTGGAGTAATGAGTAACATTTTAAAATGATAAGACTTACACCCCTAAAAATTACCTAGATCTGTAAGAATTTCAAATAGTGATGTTTTACATGCATCTGAAAATTCCTGCTTATGTTTGAACCAAAGTGATTCAAGTCTTATTGTAACGTAATTTGCTATAACATGTTTCACGCTTTTTTGTGTTCAAGCAGCCCTTTTTCCAAAAAACAAGGAATGGAGGTATGAAGCGATACCAACCAAGCCGTCCCAAACCAGAAATCGAGATTGCCTCGACTGCTGAATTTTTCAAAGCACAGGAATTCAGGTTTCTATGCACTAGGATGCACTGTACATCTTTCTCTCCTAGGAAGATGTGTTCCAAGTACCCATCTATATATTCATATGTGTGTGTGTGTGCGTATAGATATACATGCACACATACGTATGTCACCAGAAGATTTTGAAGTAAATGACACCTGCTCTACTGCCACCGAAGACTAACTGTGAACTGAAAAGGGAGCTAGTCCTCCTTACGCTGCCTGAAGTTCCTATTCAAGCTGCACCCAGACACAGTGCAGCTCAGGTACGCAGGGCTCCAAAACATCGCTGTTTGCAGGGAGGGAACCGCAGGTCTGAACGACTCCTGCAGCCAGCGGATCTCAGAGCACCGTCCGGAGGGACCAGTCATGGACCCACATCACAGACGTCTGTTTTCTCGCAGTTCCAGCTCCATCCCAACACCGACAGCTCCCTGCAGGGTACCAGGGCTAAGAGATCCACAGCAGCCACAGTGGATGAAGCCCTCTCTGCATCACCCGGTTACTCAGATTAACCACAGCACAGAAGGAAGGGAATCAACTGTGGTATTTTTCTTAGACACTTCTAGGGATTTCTCAACTTTGCTTTGATGCGAAAAAGATGATTTACTTAAAAATAAGACACCTGCTGTTATAATGGATTACATGTCAATATTTCTTTAACGCAACTTTAAAACAGATCTATAAACTCCCACAGAGAAATCAGTCAATGTAATCATTGACAGAAGTTCAATTTGAGGAATTTTCTCATGGCAAGGAAAGACTCTCTTGCCTCTCCCCTCCATATCTAATATACATACACATGCAGTAATATGCAACTTTTTGTCAGTGAGAAAATACCTGCAATACTTTTTTTTTAGCAATGTTTATCTGATCCAGCATGATGTTTTTGAAAGGCATCACAAAATTGGAAAGACGACAGTGCACAAACAGCAAAACTCAACTCATTTTGAAATGAATTAAAATGTAAGAAGTTGACTGAAGCAAAGGTAGCATTGTTCAAAAACATATCAGAGTTTAAAAAGAAAAAAACCACACCTCTGAACAGTCCTGCCTAAGTGAAAAAAAAAACAAAAACAAAAACAAAAACCCAAAACCTATTAAAGTAACTTTAAGCAAACTTAGGCAGCCATTACCCATGGGAGAAGACTTAACCGTCACTGCCAGAGAAGAAAAGTCTGACGGTTGGGGGCTACGACATGGTACTTATAATCCCCAGGCAACATGCTTGGCTGGGGCCCGCTGCAGGGCTAGAGCTGCAGTTTTCAAGACAACTCACAGGTCACGAAGTTTAACGCACGTGAATTAAGAGTACTTAACCAAGTAGAGATGCGCACTTTTGATATTTAAAGCAGACATTAAGAAATACAAAAAATCACCCAGGTGTTAGCACATCCTGCCTCTTTTTATTGAACGCCAGGCATCCAGTATTGCATTTCAGCCGTCTGTCTCTTTTCTGTGTAGCTGAACTGTTAGACAACTTCTCTAATGACAAATCCTGCACCTTCTTCCAAGAGTATGCCCTTTGGCATCTACCTCAACTCCATATATTTTTATGGCTATGTATGGGTAAGATGTTTCACACACCAAGTGGGAATAAAATATGCAGTGAAAAAAGCAAAAGACGATATAATTCTGTAAATCATATTCTTGAGGAATATGTATACCACCAAATTGCTAAAATACATAGACAACTTGTTAAAGCACAAATACATAGTGCGCCGTTTCTATTATGTGAGTACGCATAATTTTCTGTCTGTTTTCTGTCTCATGCTATAAACACTGCTTCCTTTAGTCTTGACCACTGCTAGCAATGTTAATTCACAAAACTCAGTGGCTCATGATTTTCAAAGCTTAGCGCAACATTTGCAGAACAAAGTAGGTTTTTCTCTCTTTTTGGTGGGTACAAGTATGGGGACCACAGGAACAGTTAAATTCATGGCATGGTTGGTCTACCACACAGTCGGGGGAATTCTTTAAATAGAGCCTGTCACTCTCTTTGCCCATCAATGGGATTTCCTTCTCAAACTGCTGATTCGTTCAGGTACACAACAGAGGAAATTTCAGTTAACCTTTGTTTCACCCCGGGGAAAAATCTGTCTGGAAAGTATAAAATGAATAGATTAAAAAAAAAAGAAAAAAAGAAAGAAAAGCTGCAGGGTTATTCTTCCTAGTGTTCACAGCAGTCAAAGTTAAACAGAGAAAAGGAGGCAAACATGAACATTTTATTCCCACCAGAGAATAAGGTATAATATATGATTTAGAAATTCCATTGTCTGTACTGTGATTTCTAATTTAGAGATGGGAAGAATGAACACAAATCTATTGTTCTCATCGGGTGCATCAAGAATTCACTTTTTGACTATTTCCTATATGACTGAAAAAGGAATAATAGGTTACTTTGAAGAGAAAGCCCTTTTAGCTATTTGATTAAGTTGTCTTAAATACCTTTTAGATTCCAGCAATCCTTGGTGAAGGGAAAAATAATAAATGCCAACTCAAAATTACATATGAAAAAATGCATACGGAGACAAAACCAAAAGTACAGTCATAAAATAAAGGTAAATTTCAGGATTATTGCCAAAAATGGCCTTAGACTGTTCTAAGTTATTCATAAAAACCCCTGTTTTGAGATACAATTATAATTTCAAAATAGGAATAATAATTTTCATTTTCTAGTGTCATTCATCTGACAACATGCCTGCAGTATTCACTCTGGTATCAAACTGAACGTTACTGTAAACCTCCTCCCCAACCAATCTTTGTAGGACTGACTGCTGGCAGAGCTTGGGCAGTACGGTCAAGGTCCTGGCATGGAGGACTGGAAGGTCTACATGGGTTTAGCTCCAGTGGAAGTCATATATTGAAATTTCTTATGGGATCAATAGGATGCCAAGAATTGATTCTGTAGTACCGAGACTTTCCCTATTTAAATGATCGTTATTGTGCAGCAGTGGCAATACCACACTTCTTTGAAGAAGGCCATAAGGGAAGCCGGAGGCTTTGGCAGCTCTATAACCACGCAGAATCTTCATCTCTTAATCAGCCTGTGAAGAGTGGTATCTACTGCAGTTATCAATGTTAACTATTAGAGTCCAGAAGCCTAACCAGTGCATGCACATTGGTCTGATGATTTGTATAGATTCCTTCACACAGTCAGCTAAAATAGTACTCAGTTAATGGCTAAGACCAGAGCTGCAAGAGCACCGTTGCTTCACTTCTCAAGTACCATTTAACAGAAAATCTACAGTTGCGTCTTTAGAATCTATTTTGGCAACACATTGCATCTTTTTCCACAAATACAGAATGAAGGAGATATAAATACAAAAGAGAGAACAAAGTCCATGGAGCCTTGTTCTACTGAGGCTTGTAGTGTGTGATATGGCAAAGTCACTGTGCTTAAAAGAAACCATGTAAGAGATGTGCCAAGAACATTATACTTCTCCCCACAATGGAGAGGAATCCAGATTTAAAGCTCTTTCTAATGATTCATTAATGCTTCAACTGATTAACAAAACGAAAACCGTTAACCATCAACTGTATCCTAGAAAAACAGCATGGCTCACTTGATGCTGCCATTAGAATCACAGAATTACAGAAACATTTAGGTTGGAAGAGACCCTTAAGATCATCGAGTCCAACCATAAACCTAGCATGGCCAAGCCCACCACTAAACCATGTCCTTAAGTGCCACATCTACATGCCTTTTAAATATCTCCAGGGATGGTGACTCTGCCACTTCCCTGGGCAGCCTGTTCCAGTGCTTGACCACCATTTTGAAAATTCTTCCTAATATGCAATCCAAACCTCCCCTGGCACAACTTGA
>NW_009594820.1:0-11910 GCF_000690535.1 Cariama cristata
TATATATATTTAAAATCTATATTCTAGTAAATGAATACAGTTCATAGAGATCATACCTCAGCAGCTGAGATATCTTCACGAAAGATGAGGATAAAAATCAAGACTCTCAGATGGGGACTCAAGAGTGCAGGTCACTAAATTATTGCTCCAAGACAAAACTACAAGCTTGTATATTCTATCAAGAAAGGTTAAAATCACCGTCTTGTAAAAAATAATGATTATCATCTTGTCTATAAAGAAAACTAAATGACTAATAAAGCAAGTGTTACTGTTACAAGTATCTAAACGAATCCTGTATAAATCTAAGCACTGTATTTTTTTAAAAAGTCTGAAAGCTAAGAATACAGTAATAAGCTATAATTTTAGAAATATAAAACCAGTCCAAACAAACATTGTTATGGAATGCATTTTCTATGTAGGAATGTAATTGTTTTTTTAACTTCTTTTTCCAGAGCTAGTTCTCTCTTGTGGTCATTTATCCTGGATGTGTTAATCTTCAGATACTTCTCCTCAGATAACAGCAGCATATCATTAGTTTATCTTCCAAAGCTGTTTAAATATGAAATTTATCAGTCATACAGTATTGTTCTTTTTCAGTATTCATGACTAAGCCTATGTCTATCCCAAGAGTTCTGCTCTATTTTCAGAGACAGAAAGTAAAGAGGAACCTTAGGACAAGCTAGTCAGAGTTTGGTGGTTTGTTTTTTTTTTTAAGAGTCAAGATCCCAATCTTTGTGGTTCTTCAGTCTTAAATGGCAAGGCTAAGGAATCCTTCAGGTGCTACATCAACAACAGAAGCTAAAAAAGAAAAGGGAGGAGGAAAAGGGGAAATGCCAAACAGACAGGAAAAAAAAGAAAAGAGTATCCGAGAACTTCATCCATTGTCCCTTGCCAGCACTATGAAGGACATCAGCTGGCCATAAGTGTTGTAGTACAGATAAGCAAAGAAAATAAAGGTCAGGCAGGTATGGCAATAATAAGCTCCAGCGGATAGTTAGAGATACCTCCGTTAAGAACATTCCTGGTGAACATCGTTGTACTCCTTGCTGTCCATAGTAAACTTTATCAGCAAGCTTGCCACATATTAAAGCATAAAATATGATCAAGAAGCAGAGTTTTAAACATGCTACATACTAAGATGATCAACACAAAGAAGCAAAAAGTCTGTTACTTCACAAGTACAAACATGCAGAAAGACAAAAAATATAGTCCTGGTTCAGGAGTCAAGGGACCATTTTTGGAATATTTAAATGAAATCCTCCAAGAAATTTTTCACAAGTCTGTTTAATTAAGGTGCAGATTAATTATTACTCCATGTAGAACAGAATCAGTTAAGAGGTATCTCCTACGCTCTTCTATTTATCAGTGTCTGGACACAAGGCATCAGTGGAAATAAAAAGCTAGCACCAAGTAAATAACCAACAAATAATATCTTTAAATGCATTGTTGGTACAGTATTATGACTGTTTCCTTGCTATTTAATGATTACTT
The DNA here is from genome assembly GCF_000690535.1 of Cariama cristata. Taxonomy (NCBI): domain Eukaryota; kingdom Metazoa; phylum Chordata; class Aves; order Cariamiformes; family Cariamidae; genus Cariama; species Cariama cristata. The sequence goes on from NW_009594820.1 coordinate 1,492, forward strand.
AAATAACGCTTACATTATGTTAATGGCATAAACCGGCAAAATGGAGCATAAAAGCACTCCTATTGTCAACTAGTCTTTAACTACTGACCCTACCAAGACACTAAAAACGCTGCTTTTTAAAAATGCACATCGCTAGTAATAAAAGATACTTTTACAGGGGTCTTGCTAGATACCAGTTTTGTGCAGTTACTGTGGTCAAGTGGCATGAGAGGTAAAGCGATACAGAAACCCTTCAATTAAAACCAACCAGTCATACTCTAACAAAACCTTGCCTGGAAGAAAATCAATCTGCTCTCTTGTATTCTTCCTTAATGCCCTCTCACGTAGCATTTCACTTACAATTTTCACAGTGAAGGGCAGGATTTATTTCCTCTTCTGTACCTACTGTCTAGCACAAGAAGAAGCACTACTGTAAAAAAAAAAAAAGGATTATTAAACTATGATTCATGCCTCGCAATTAAGTCAATGCATCTTTTTGTCTCATCTACAACATGCCTGTCCCAGCTCTCCTTTTGAGCAAATGTTGCTGTTTGTGCCAAAACCAAGGCATTTTAAGGATGTGAAAAATAAATCTGAGACAAGATACAACAACGCTGTACAAAGAAAAAAACAAAGAAAGAGTGACTTGTTGGAAAGCCTACCCAGTAGTATCTATGCCATTAGAACCTTCTGACTTATCACACTACAGACAAAAATCAACCCTCCTTTACCTTGCCTGGTCAGGAAAATATACCCAAAACTTTCTTTCCCTCTGGTCAGACTTCAACTGAAGACAGCCACTTCTGGCAGGCAGCAGTAATTCTTGGCAAGCACCTCATCAGAGCAGTGGCCTACCTTCCATCATGTACCACTGTATCACCTTGGAATGCAGGAGCATGAGCTCATTAGTACATTCAAATTATGATTTTCCCCTTACACCTCTGGGTTAATATTCTTAAACTATCAAATATGGCTTAAAATGTCTGCTCTCAAATGACACTGTGACACATCAGATCCGCAGGGACATGGGAGGAGATCTCCAAAATAAATTAACATATTTAACAGAGAATTCTTAAGGCAGATGTTGCTGGAAAGGAATCGTCTCCTGGAAATCAGTGTTAATCGCAAATAGAAATTTGATTGTAGATTAGGACAATTCAACAAAACCTGAAAGACAGCACTGCACAATGGAAATGCCTTACAACTGTCTTTACACAGAGAAAAAAAAAAAGAACAAGTCCAATTCAAAAAGTGTGACTGCTGGCTTGCTTATGTTCATCTTACCAAATGTACGCAGGTTCACTACCAAATAACCTTGATGGCTCTGTACCACACTGTCAGTATAACTGCTGCAAGAAAATAAACTGAGGTTCTGAATATCCAGTCACAGCAGATCTTAGTAATGTTTCTGATGAAGGAGACTGACTACCCGTCACGGGAAGCAGCATCTGATGGTCTTCAGTCCCAATGGGAAGAGGAAGTGCTAAAGACATCTCGGAGGGCTTCACATCTATGGACTCCGACAAAGGACTTTTCTGACTCTGAATGGATTCTTGTTCGTTGAAAGAATTATCAAGTGCATTACAATCAGGGGGAGTTTCAGATCCTGGGAGGGGAAAAAAGAAAAAAAGTTTAAAAATGTTGAAATCTCCTGTGCAAATTCTGCAAATTCCCTTTCAAATGACTGTCAAAACAAACACTTGGTGTGTCAAAGGCTGCCCAGGCAGCTGGGCTATCAGTGGCTTCAATGTGCTGCAAAGCCAGAATGAGCTGTGAATACAATATAAGCACTGAAAATCACATCCTCAGCTGCTTGCAGCATGACAACTAGACAGGAGGACACATTCCAACTTGATCTCTACTTGGCATGGTACTGAAGATAATAAATCCTTAACATCACAGTGAACAAAGAGGCTTTGGAAAAAATGTAATTATGAAGGTTTCCTTGAGAATTTCCACCCCAAAATATCTAAGAACAACAGCCACATTGAAGCATCCTCTTTTAACTGAGATAGCAATGTACAATATATCATTTATCCATAAACTTCTTTGGAAGAAAAACATTCGTTAACTCCATTCCAGCCAGACCCATCACTTTTTATCCAGTTTTTATCCAGTCACTCAAGAAATTATTTTCTATTCTTAGCTGAAACCACTGTTAACAGATTCCGTGCTGCCTTCCTGTTCGAATGCCATCTGCCACTGCTCTTGGACGGCTTTCTGATTAAGCCACATCGGATAGTCGACCCTTCCTCTATCAAAGTGCGCTCCAAAGCCTGTTATTTCAGTGGTGAAGCGCTCCTGTCTGCCTTCTGTCTCTCCAGGAGAGCTGACCTGCCTTGGCAGCTCTCCCAGCTCTCACCCTCAGGCCCTGCCGGGCCCTCTCCACGCTCACCTCACCCTTGCTTCCACTGGCTTCCTGCTGCAGCGGGGCCTTCCTAAACGGGGCTTCTCAAGCTGCTGACATTCAAAGCTGCCTCTGCATATAACTCTTGTTTTCTCATCCTCTCCCTGCCAATCCAGATGTACACAGACACCTACTGTTCCCTTTTCCATACAACAGAGGCAAGGGAATGACGGTTAACACACTTAAGGATGGACAGATAACGAGGTGCACAGAGCCAGTGTTGAAAGAGGCTGGCTATCCGAACATCTCTGTGCTTTGCACCATAGGCAAGTAATATATGTCAAATTTCTTCCTCATCAAAATCTGGTATCTAGAATAGGAATTGAATGTATTTGAAAAGTCTTTTTAGAGCAGTATTCGCAGCTGGGAACATTTTGCCAGCTGTCTGATCTTGTGTGTTTGCTAATCCAGCTCAGACTTGGATTAACATTGACTGCATATATAAAAAAATCTTTCACTGTTACATCAAAAATATTTGTGCCTTCAAGATGTAAAGTAATTCTTAAGTAATTCTTGTAACCAGTACGCTTTGTTCACCTCAGTTACTACCCTCATAAAGACATACTTCTTTGACATAGTCAGAAGAGGTAAAAAATTTCCCACAGTTCAGACTATGACTTCATGTAGGAAGCTCTCACCAGTTACTAGGACGAAAAAGTAAATGTTCATGTACAGAAACAGCAATCCACTTCTATGTTGCTCAATGTGTGTTTGCTATAGCAGTGCAAACGCTTGAAAATTTGTCTTGAATCTACTTTAAAACATGTACTTTATGCTTTAAAAGGTTTGAGTACCTCTCTAAAGCGCATGTTTTTGGCTCTAAAGAGAGCTATTATCCAAAAAACTTGTATTTTCTAATTTTAGGCCTGGATGAGCAAAAACAAACAAACAAGTTACTCAGCATTGAAGATGAAACAGTTGATGTAGTTTCTTATTTCTTTGCACAAGGAACTCACCTGTGTGAACTTTCGTTTTGTGCTTCTTAAGATTTTTTATATCCGTGTAAGAATTTCCACACATTTCACAGATAAATGGTCTTTCACCTGAAAAAAAAATGGCATGGCAGTTAAAACAATCTTGAAATTGAAAGAAAACAGCTCGAGGTGTAGGATAATGTATTTCACTGTTGTATTTTAAAATACAACTTTGTAAATCCGTTATTTCGTCAGTGTGTCTGTATTCAGAATAAAATTGTTTCCAGAACAATAGATTGAAACAAAGCAAAACCCCCCAACCATTAGAAGTAAAGCCATGATCATACATCACCACCTATTCTGTTACACGGATATTAAGTCGAAAAAGGCAATTAAAAAAAAAATCACAAATATTTTCTTTAAATTATATTAACAAAGAGATACATAAATTAAGAAACTCTGCTACTTTCAAGTACAGCACAATACAGTGTATTTTAAAGGCAAAAGGGTAAAGGTAGAATACTATTTATAGCACAGGAAGCAGCCTGTCTGGGAACTGACCTGTATGGGACCGAAAATGTTTATTGAGCTCTCCAGAGGAAATAAAACTCTTTTCACAAATGCCACAGATATATGGCTTCTCTCCTAAAGGAAACACAAGGAGTTTGTTATTTCAATATATAAACCAGAATACACAGAAGGAACAAATCAAAATGAAACAGAAGTATTGTCCGATGGGAGACAAAGCTCCCTGAACTGGAGTCAAAGGGAAAAAACACGAGCCAGGACCTGGATGACAACTCCAGAGGTCACTCCCAACCTACCGCCTTCCGGGTCATCGCCTATCTCCAACCTCTCTGCAGGCAGCCAGGCCTGCTCTGGCACCGCAGCGCTCCGACTTCCCTTACCTGTGTGTTTTCGGGAATGGGTGATGAGAGAACTTGAGACAGCAAAGGCTTTTCCACAACTGTCACACACGTAAGGTTTCTCCCCTGTGTGGCGACGCACGTGGTAGGTGAGAGTGCTGGCCTGAGCAAACCGCTGACCACAGCGATCGCACACGTAGGGCTTCTCGCCACTATGCTTCCTGCGAACGAACACAGACATCAGCGATCTCCTGGCAGAAAGCGAAGCAACACCTCCAATGAAGTAACCTTCCTCAATGAGTACTTTATCCCCAAAGTTCCTTGTGCTGATCTTCTGCACATATAACGTGCACCATGAGAACTCAGCACATTTTGCATTAAAGCGTACTGAAAGATAAAACGATGATTCCTAATAAGGGAATATAACTCCTGCTCCTGCCCAAAATGCAAAGCCCCATGCAGACAGCACTGAACAGTGAGAACTGTTCTGTTTCACTTCCCACCAAGGAACTCTCTCCTCTTTGGTGCTACAAGCAGTTTAAAACAAAACCCACATCATTGCCATAAGGATACCAGCGTGTAGGCCGTAATGTTCACAAATCACGAATCGCTTCCCTACTGAGCAAGCACATAGGTGTAATTAATCTGTTACGCGGTGTGAGAGAAGCCTCACAAGAAAAGGAGTAAAAATGACCAAATTATGTGAACGTGTAACTCTTGCTCACACTGGAGTAAATTACTCTGTAAATAAACACCCAGATAAGCATTTGCAGGATCTGACTTTTGCCTACCTGGCATGAATTTTCAGATTGCTTGAAGTTGCAAACTGCAGGTTGCAGACATCACATTTGTACGGTTTCTCTTCTCCGTGATGCATCCGACTGTGGAACACCAACTGGCACTTCTGAGCAAAGCCTTTGTCGCACAGTTCACATTTGTATGGCTTCTCCCCTAGTGAAACATAAAACTGTCGTGCTCTCTGCATTTACGTAAGAAAGCTTTCCAATCCATTACGTGACCGAAGCTCAGGTGTCTGTGCTAATACTTCTTACAAATAACATCTTGGAACATCCCGTAATCAGTCACCGAAGTGGAACGTGCCAAGAATAGAGTGGATAACAGACTATTTTTTAACACATTATCTTTTGGGGAAAAAAAGGTAATAGTATTTTTAAAACTACCTAATCAGTCCACCGAAGTGGAACGTGCCAAGAATAGATAACAGACTATTTTTTAACACATTATCTTTTGGGGAAAAAAAGGTAATAGTATTTTTAAAACTACCATTTTCCCCACATTATTTTAAGAATGCTACTACTATATTTTCAGACTTTTTGCTGTTACGTGTATTCATAATTCTGCATATTCAAGATGAACAACCAGTAAATCACCTGCTGCTTCTTGCCTGTCAAACAGCAACAGGTCTTCAATGTCCAGTCTAGTGCTGACTGATTTTTCGTTAGTGTCTGCTGCAGAATGCTACAGGTACTTCTCTGACTACTTGGGTTCTCTCCATCATCAATAGTCTCATGTAATGGATCGTGCAACTCTGCAGTCTTAGAAGACAGTATAAAAGAGCCTATCTCTGCATTTCCAGGGCAGTGCACAACCAAACCAAGAACTCGACAACTCTTAAGTACACATGTGTATATAGAAACTTCAAAAATAAAAGTATTAAACATTTAACCTGCCATCTAGCAACCAACACTGTGAAATTCCCAGTACAATACCCTTAAAAGTAGAAAGCGCAGCTGATGTTTCTACCAGCAAACTGTCCCTAAATACTGCTCACAAGCTCCACCTTGCATATGACTCTCTGGTTAATCACTGGCTGACAATATTTGAAATTCTCTCCCTTGGTTACAGAAAGAGCAAGGTGTTCTCCTGCAGCTGTACCTCAATACCTCCTACTTTACCTCTTCACAGCTTCCTGGAAAGAGCTCCACTGCTGGCCTCTGCTCAGAGTTTTCCAAAGGGGAAACGGAGCAAAAGTCAACAATTTTTTATCTGATTCACTGTTACTTCAGAATTCTGAATGCCAGCCACAAAAGGATGAACTGCATAAACCAGGTCCTTTGGCTGCTCACTGGGCTAAGTACAGCAGCAAAGGCAATAGCAGAACAGCAGCTACACCAGAGCAGTCTGAAGAACGAATAATCTGGTATCAAGTTTGCCATCTCTAGGGAGGAACATACGACACGACAAGCAAGCACAGTACTTCTCCCTTACGTCTGCTCGGGCTCCAGCAATTTGCTCTTTATCATCTTTTTAAGTCAGACGTGTTGTCTTAACGTTTATGTATTCATAACTGATTTTTCTTTGATGCTTTGTCCAGTAGCTCTTGACACAACACAAACTTCTGGTAAAGTTGTTGAATGCAGAGATCATAACACTATCACGCATTTCAGCTGCACGTTTTACTAAATAAAATCCCAAATGCTGTAGTAACTCAGCCACTTCCCCTGCCTTTTTTAAGACCCTATTGGAGAAGTTGCCTACTTGTCACAAGATTGCTTCCCCCGCCTCCTGCTTTTGTTATCAAGATCTGAAGTTATTAGATCTGAAGTTTAAAAAAAAGCAACAGAAATCCTGATATCAAGTACAGTGAGTTTTTCATGCTCTACTGGCAACAGTTCTGGGCACCGCATCGCTCTACAGGGTTAAAGGGTAGCCAGCTCTTCTAAGTCTTTCCAGAAATCAAGATGCCCAGACTCGCAAAGCCCTCTCTTGCTATTTAAAGTAGAAACTACGATTTTGTACTGAAAAATGTGGAAACACTTCACGCTACCAGGATATAGGTACCATCCCCGTATGCGTGCCAGCAGCAGACAAAATTTCTAGAGGAAGAAGTCAGAATGCAAAGATCTTTTGAAGTCCTGTATTCACAGGCTGTGATTCCAGGTCTCCACAGTCCATGAAGACAAGGCCAGCGGCTTACCTGTGTGAGTTCTTACATGTGTTTTCAACTGATTGCACTGGGTGAACGCCTTCCCACAAAGCTGACACACGTACGGTTTCACTCCTTTGTGTATTCTCATGTGTCGACGGAGGCTACTAGCTTCTGAAAAGACTTTTCCGCAGGTGTTGCACACTGGCTTAGCTTTGGAGTACTTCTGGTCAAGTTCTTCTCCCGAACTCTCCAGCTGGTAAGTGTTCTTTTCGTTGGCTATGTTAGACATGCAGTGCTCCTTCAGCGCACAGCTTTGCTGAGGCTTCCCCCGTTTCTGTTTTGCTGCAATAGTCTGAACTAGGATATCCTGCGCTGCCAGCGTTTCGCTTTCCACCACAGACGCCAGCTGTAGTTCAGAGTTATCGCTGCCTTGGGCAGCCTGTTCTGTTATCTGGGTAGCCAGCTTATTTGCATCTAAAAACATTTCAATGGATGTGTTCTCGGTCACGTCGTTCTGATATTGTACAGATTTATTCTGTATGCTTTTGGGGGAGCTGAAATTCTTCTTTCGCTTTTTGGTTTGAGGAGATTTCTTTTCTAAGGCTGCTTTCTTTGCCTGTGGTTGAACTAACTCTGCAGAAGCAGTGTCTGCTTTCTCCCGATTATCGTAATCTCGGAGAGTCAGAAGGCAAGTCTGCTGATTCACTTCAACGTTTCCAGTGATGCTAGATGTCTCTGTAGAAGAGGGATTCGCAATAAAAGCAAAGTCTTCCATCTTGATTTTGCATTTAGTGACCACTTCTTCTACTTTGAGATAGTCGGCAGCCTGGTGAATTTCTTTAACATTCCAGCTGCAAGAAAACAAGACTTGGGTAACAATATTCTGGACAAAGCAAATATTTGTTCTGCACCAAGGGTGTCAAATACAGACAGCAGAGCTACAGAAAAGTTACATTGTCAGAAAATGTAACTTTGAGAACACATACAGCAAGATCTCATCTTAGTGCTATAGTGCCGCAAGACACCAGTACGATGGCCACATCTAGTGCGGCCTGCAGATCCACAGAACTGAGAATTTCATTTTCAGTTACATGCCGTTTGTAGAATTTTAAGTTAAAAGTCCAGTTGTAAGGTGGTGAGGCTAGACATGGGGTTGTTGGTCCAAAAAGCTCAGAAATCACAGCACGAAGGGATAAAACACTGGAGAATAAAATGCATAAATTACCATTCTATAATCCTTCTGGCAAAACTCTCAAGTAATTTGCAAGTGGTGCATTCACCTCAGCACTTCTGTGAGGCCGGTATTAATCTTGTTTTATAAAACAATTAGCGAACAGTCTTAATTCTGTATCAGCTGCACACAGACAACATTAACACCAAGGAAGTCCTCCTTTAAACTACTACGCTCTATTTTTCAGTTCCTGTGACACAGGTCTTGATGGTTTAGAAAAAATTGATCTGGAAAACGTGTCAACATGTACCATCAATGCATTTATGGATGTACAGCTTTAAAGAGAGATTAATGGTAAACAACATAATTCTAACAATCTATTACCCAACAAATGTAATTAAACAATAAGTAACTAGCCATAATTCCTCTCTCTACATGAATACAACTGTTTTAGTATCTTGTATTATAAGAGCACTGAGTTCAAAGTACACCCTCCTGCTGTCACCCATCCACCCACCACCACAGAAGACAACAGAATTTGCAGGCAGTTGCAGCAGTAACCTAAAGGGATACAGTCATCTTTAGTCACATCGTTCTCCCTGGGTGAGAATGGTATTTTCACCTTTCTCTTCCTTCAGAGATCTCAACTGCTCGGAATGAATCCAGAAACTCTCCTGCTGCGGTCCCAGACAGATATCAAGAACGCTGCACGCTTCTGCTGATATGTCATTTGCAAAGCATCAATCACTAACTCCACCACCACCAGCATAACATGCTCTATGGCTGTTAATGGTTGTAGCTAATTTAAAAAACAAACCACCCTGCATCTGTGTACTCAAATTACTGAGCTTGAGTTTTCAGACTTCAGGAGAAACAAAGGTTTTTTAAACCTGCATTTGACACCAGACATTGAGAAAGGAGTGAAAATCCAGGACTACATACTTCTAAGTAGTCACACTTCCCTCATGAGGGATAATCTCTTTCTTTTGCTGAGAGAAAAACACTGCAAAGAATCCTTACTGTACTGTGTGAAGCAACACAACAGGCACAAAATCAAGGCAGTAAGGGGCGGAAACACATTTTCTGTGACTCCTTTTGGGCAATGTAATATAAGATTTTAAGTAACAGATCATGCGAATCCTAACAAACGTAATTTTTAAAAATCGTGCCTATCCTCATCCATTCCTCAGGCTTTAGTCTCTACCACATGTGCAGTTTCTGCGTGTTCTCTCCAAAAATGGACTCCTCTAATCCAACTTCAGAAAGAATACACTTCTCCTTCCCTCTCCTGGTAATCACGCAAGATGTTTAAGCCCTTCCCATCCAGACAGAAAGACTGGGAGACTGAAACTATCAATGAGTGAAATATCAGACAATGCACTTTTGTTTTGGCACTCGTGTCACGTGGTATTTTAAAACATACAAACAGATCTTCAAGTTGTTACTATATATTGCACCCACTACTATCTGTTCCTCCAGAACTTATTACAAAGAACAAAAAAAATCCAGTACTGCCTTAACACAAAGTTTACTTCTCTGTTCTCTTTCCCCCTTTAATAGCCTATGTTACCTGTCGAGGTTTAAGTTTCCTGTATAAATAAATTCCAGGAGTTTTTGGAATCCATCAGCTTTCACTTGAGTCTGATCCAGAACAACATTATTGTCAGACGCATCTCTGTAAAATGCACCGAAGTATTCGCTGAAAGAGGCAAGCACGTTCCTGTGTGCTTTGAACTGGAATTCACCAATAACAACAGTGCAGTCACAAAGAAAACCGGCTTCTCGCTGCTTGTTCAGTCTCTCTAAAAGGTGCTCACAGTGATGGGAATACTGCATTTTGATAACGAGCTGCAGCCTCTTTGTTCCGATCTGGGAAAGAAAAAAAAAAAAAGATTTATATACAAGATTTAACTTTGTTTTCCCTCTAACAGAAAAAGTTCACGATTACAAAAGAGTCGGTGTTCGAATCCACTCACGATCACTGCAGGACAGTTTGTGCAATAGCGCTTTTGTGCAAGATAGAGCGGGATGGGTGGATCCTTCTTAACTTGGGGAGCTGCTAATTTTAGAGACAGAACGAGGTGGAGAAAGCACGGACGTGTATACTCCCCCACCCGGATCAGAGGACTAGCTTGCCTAAGCTTACGAGCTGTCATGTCAAAACTGGGCTCCGAGGAGCACTTTGCAGAAGT